>NW_027224858.1:0-123672 GCF_041296235.1 Equus asinus
CCGGGCATGCGGGAACCACCTCTCAGACGTGCCAGAACCACGTGCGGCACATGACGGAACCCATTACCGGACAGACCGGAACCACCTGCTGGACACGCCAGAATCACCTGCCAAGAACACCGGAACCACCTGAACAGCTCGCCAGAAACACCTGCCGGACATGCCAAAATCACCTGCCGGCTACACCAGAACCTCTTGCCGGACACTCCGGAATCACCTGCCAGACATGATGCAACCAAATGTCAGACGTGCCAGAACCACGTGCCAGAGACACCGGATGCAACTGCCGAGCATGCCGGAACCTCCTGCTCAACTCGCTGTAACCACCTGCCGGGGACGCCAAAATCACCTGTCAGCTAGGCCAGAACCACGTGGCGGACTCTATGGAATCACCCGCCGGGCATGCCGGAACCAGCTCTCAGACGTGCCAGAAGCACGTGCCGGACACGCCGGAACCACCTACTAGAGAGACCGGAACCACCTGCCAGACCCGCCTGAACCACCTGCTGAGTACGCTGGAACAACCTGCTCTACTCGCTGGAGCCACCTGCTGGACACGCCAAAATCACCTGATGGCTACGCCAGCACCACTCGGCAGACAAGCCAGAATCACCTGCAGGGTATGCCGGAACCACCTCTCAGACGTGCCAGAACCCCTTGTCGGACACTCCGGAATCACCTGTCAGGCATGCCGGAACCACCTCTCGAACGTGCCAGAATGACGTGCCAGAGACACCGGATGCACCTGCCGAGCACGCCGGAACCTCCTGTTCGACTCGCCGGAACCACCAGCCAGAGACGCCAAAATCCCCTGCCAGGTAGGCCAGAATCACATGGCGGACGCTCCGGAATCTCCCGCCGGGAAGGTAGGAACCACCTCTCAAACATACTGGAAGCACGTGCCGGACATGCCGGCACCACGTACTGGACAGACCAGAAACACCTGCCGGACCTGCCTGAACCACCTGCTGAGCACACCGGAACAACTTGCTCGACTCGCTGGAGCCACCTGCTGGACACCCCAAAATCACCAGCCAGCTATGCCAGAACCACTTGCCGTACACTCCGGAATCACCTGCTGGTTACACCAGAGCCACTTGGTGGACAATCCAGAATCACCTGCCGGACATGCCAGAACCACCTGTCACACATGCCGGAACCACGTGCCTGACACGCCGGAACCACCTCGCGGACAGACCGGAACCACCTACCAGACATGCCTGAACCACCTGCCGAGCATGCCGGAACCACCTGCCGGACACGCCAAAATCACCTGCGGGCTAGGCCAGAACCACTTGTAGGACTCTCCTGGAGCACCTGCCGGGCATGCGGGAACCACCTCTCAGACGTGCCAGAACCACGTGCGGCACATGACGGAACCCATTACCGGACAGACCGGAACCACCTGCTGGACACGCCAGAATCACCTGCCAAGAACACCGGAACCACCTGAACAGCTCACCAGAAACACCTGCCGGACATGCCAAAATCACCTGCCGGCTACACCAGAACCTCTTGCCGGACACTCCGGAATCACCTGCCAGACATGATGCAACCAAATGTCAGACGTGCCAGAACCACGTGCCAGAGACACCGGATGCAACTGCCGAGCATGCCGGAACCTCCTGCTCAACTCGCTGTAACCACCTGCCGGGGACGCCAAAATCACCTGTCAGCTAGGCCAGAACCACGTGGCGGACTCTATGGAATCACCCGCCGGGCATGCCGGAACCAGCTCTCAGACGTGCCAGAAGCACGTGCCGGACACGCCGGAACCACCTACTAGAGAGACCGGAACCACCTGCCAGACCCGCCTGAACCACCTGCTGAGTACGCTGGAACAACCTGCTCTACTCGCTGGAGCCACCTGCTGGACACGCCAAAATCACCTGATGGCTACGCCAGCACCACTCGGCAGACAAGCCAGAATCACCTGCAGGGTATGCCGGAACCACCTCTCAGACGTGCCAGAACCCCTTGTCGGACACTCCGGAATCACCTGTCAGGCATGCCGGAACCACCTCTCGAACGTGCCAGAATGACGTGCCAGAGACACCGGATGCACCTGCCGAGCACGCCGGAACCTCCTCTTCGACTCGCCGGAACCACCAGCCAGAGACGCCAAAATCCCCTGCCAGGTAGGCCAGAATCACATGGCGGACGCTCCGGAATCTCCCGCCGGGAAGGTAGGAACCACCTCTCAAACATACTGGAAGCACGTGCCGGACATGCCGGCACCACGTACTGGACAGACCAGAAACACCTGCCGGACCTGCCTGAACCACCTGCTGAGCACACCGGAACAACTTGCTCGACTCGCTGGAGCCACCTGCTGGACACCCCAAAATCACCAGCCAGCTAGGCCAGAACCACTTGCCGTACACTCCGGAATCACCTGCTGGTTACACCAGAGCCACTTGGTGGACAATCCAGAATCACCTGCCGGACATGCCAGAACCACCTGTCACACATGCCGGAACCACGTGCCTGACACGCCGGAACCACCTCGCGGACAGACCGGAACCACCTACCAGACATGCCTGAACCACCTGCCGAGCATGCCGGAACCACCTGCCGGACACGCCAAAATCACCTGCGGGCTAGGCCAGAACCACTTGTAGGACTCTCCTGGAGCACCTGCCGGGCATGCGGGAACCACCTCTCAGACGTCCCAGAACCACGTGCGGCACATGACGGAACCCATTACCGGACAGACCGGAACCACCTGCTGGACACGCCAGAATCACCTGCCAAGAACACCGGAACCACCTGAACAGCTCGCCAGAAACACCTGCCGGACATGCCAAAATCACCTGCCGGCTACACCAGAACCTCTTGCCGGACACTCCGGAATCACCTGCCAGACATGATGCAACCAAATGTCAGACGTGCCAGAACCACGTGCCAGAGACACCGGATGCAACTGCCGAGCATGCCGGAACCTCCTGCTCAACTCGCTGTAACCACCTGCCGGGGACGCCAAAATCACCTGTCAGCTAGGCCAGAACCACGTGGCGGACTCTATGGAATCACCCGCCGGGCATGCCGGAACCAGCTCTCAGACGTGCCAGAAGCACGTGCCGGACACGCCGGAACCACCTACTAGAGAGACCGGAACCACCTGCCAGACCCGCCTGAACCACCTGCTGAGTACGCTGGAACAACCTGCTCTACTCGCTGGAGCCACCTGCTGGACACGCCAAAATCACCTGATGGCTACGCCAGCACCACTCGGCAGACAAGCCAGAATCACCTGCAGGGTATGCCGGAACCACCTCTCAGACGTGCCAGAACCCCTTGTCGGACACTCCGGAATCACCTGTCAGGCATGCCGGAACCACCTCTCGAACGTGCCAGAATGACGTGCCAGAGACACCGGATGCACCTGCCGAGCACGCCGGAACCTCCTCTTCGACTCGCCGGAACCACCAGCCAGAGACGCCAAAATCCCCTGCCAGGTAGGCCAGAATCACATGGCGGACGCTCCGGAATCTCCCGCCGGGAAGGTAGGAACCACCTCTCAAACATACTGGAAGCACGTGCCGGACATGCCGGCACCACGTACTGGACAGACCAGAAACACCTGCCGGACCTGCCTGAACCACCTGCTGAGCACACCGGAACAACTTGCTCGACTCGCTGGAGCCACCTGCTGGACACCCCAAAATCACCAGCCAGCTATGCCAGAACCACTTGCCGTACACTCCGGAATCACCTGCTGGTTACACCAGAGCCACTTGGTGGACAATCCAGAATCACCTGCCGGACATGCCAGAACCACCTGTCACACATGCCGGAACCACGTGCCTGACACGCCGGAACCACCTCGCGGACAGACCGGAACCACCTACCAGACATGCCTGAACCACCTGCCGAGCATGCCGGAACCACCTGCCGGACACGCCAAAATCACCTGCGGGCTAGGCCAGAACCACTTGTAGGACTCTCCTGGAGCACCTGCCGGGCATGCGGGAACCACCTCTCAGACGTGCCAGAACCACGTGCGGCACATGACGGAACCCATTACCGGACAGACCGGAACCACCTGCTGGACACGCCAGAATCACCTGCCAAGAACACCGGAACCACCTGAACAGCTCGCCAGAAACACCTGCCGGACATGCCAAAATCACCTGCCGGCTACACCAGAACCTCTTGCCGGACACTCCGGAATCACCTGCCAGACATGATGCAACCAAATGTCAGACGTGCCAGAACCACGTGCCAGAGACACCGGATGCAACTGCCGAGCATGCCGGAACCTCCTGCTCAACTCGCTGTAACCACCTGCCGGGGACGCCAAAATCACCTGTCAGCTAGGCCAGAACCACGTGGCGGACTCTATGGAATCACCCGCCGGGCATGCCGGAACCAGCTCTCAGACGTGCCAGAAGCACGTGCCGGACACGCCGGAACCACCTACTAGAGAGACCGGAACCACCTGCCAGACCCGCCTGAACCACCTGCTGAGTACGCTGGAACAACCTGCTCTACTCGCTGGAGCCACCTGCTGGACACGCCAAAATCACCTGATGGCTACGCCAGCACCACTCGGCAGACAAGCCAGAATCACCTGCAGGGTATGCCGGAACCACCTCTCAGACGTGCCAGAACCCCTTGTCGGACACTCCGGAATCACCTGTCAGGCATGCCGGAACCACCTCTCGAACGTGCCAGAATGACGTGCCAGAGACACCGGATGCACCTGCCGAGCACGCCGGAACCTCCTCTTCGACTCGCCGGAACCACCAGCCAGAGACGCCAAAATCCCCTGCCAGGTAGGCCAGAATCACATGGCGGACGCTCCGGAATCTCCCGCCGGGAAGGTAGGAACCACCTCTCAAACATACTGGAAGCACGTGCCGGACATGCCGGCACCACGTACTGGACAGACCAGAAACACCTGCCGGACCTGCCTGAACCACCTGCTGAGCACACCGGAACAACTTGCTCGACTCGCTGGAGCCACCTGCTGGACACCCCAAAATCACCAGCCAGCTATGCCAGAACCACTTGCCGTACACTCCGGAATCACCTGCTGGTTACACCAGAGCCACTTGGTGGACAATCCAGAATCACCTGCCGGACATGCCAGAACCACCTGTCACACATGCCGGAACCACGTGCCTGACACGCCGGAACCACCTCGCGGACAGACCGGAACCACCTACCAGACATGCCTGAACCACCTGCCGAGCATGCCGGAACCACCTGCCGGACACGCCAAAATCACCTGCGGGCTAGGCCAGAACCACTTGTAGGACTCTCCTGGAGCACCTGCCGGGCATGCGGGAACCACCTCTCAGACGTGCCAGAACCACGTGCGGCACATGACGGAACCCATTACCGGACAGACCGGAACCACCTGCTGGACACGCCAGAATCACCTGCCAAGAACACCGGAACCACCTGAACAGCTCGCCAGAAACACCTGCCGGACATGCCAAAATCACCTGCCGGCTACACCAGAACCTCTTGCCGGACACTCCGGAATCACCTGCCAGACATGATGCAACCAAATGTCAGACGTGCCAGAACCACGTGCCAGAGACACCGGATGCAACTGCCGAGCATGCCGGAACCTCCTGCTCAACTCGCTGTAACCACCTGCCGGGGACGCCAAAATCACCTGTCAGCTAGGCCAGAACCACGTGGCGGACTCTATGGAATCACCCGCCGGGCATGCCGGAACCAGCTCTCAGACGTGCCAGAAGCACGTGCCGGACACGCCGGAACCACCTACTAGAGAGACCGGAACCACCTGCCAGACCCGCCTGAACCACCTGCTGAGTACGCTGGAACAACCTGCTCTACTCGCTGGAGCCACCTGCTGGACACGCCAAAATCACCTGATGGCTACGCCAGCACCACTCGGCAGACAAGCCAGAATCACCTGCAGGGTATGCCGGAACCACCTCTCAGACGTGCCAGAACCCCTTGTCGGACACTCCGGAATCACCTGTCAGGCATGCCGGAACCACCTCTCGAACGTGCCAGAATGACGTGCCAGAGACACCGGATGCACCTGCCGAGCACGCCGGAACCTCCTCTTCGACTCGCCGGAACCACCAGCCAGAGACGCCAAAATCCCCTGCCAGGTAGGCCAGAATCACATGGCGGACGCTCCGGAATCTCCCGCCGGGAAGGTAGGAACCACCTCTCAAACATACTGGAAGCACGTGCCGGACATGCCGGCACCACGTACTGGACAGACCAGAAACACCTGCCGGACCTGCCTGAACCACCTGCTGAGCACACCGGAACAACTTGCTCGACTCGCTGGAGCCACCTGCTGGACACCCCAAAATCACCAGCCAGCTATGCCAGAACCACTTGCCGTACACTCCGGAATCACCTGCTGGTTACACCAGAGCCACTTGGTGGACAATCCAGAATCACCTGCCGGACATGCCAGAACCACCTGTCACACATGCCGGAACCACGTGCCTGACACGCCGGAACCACCTCGCGGACAGACCGGAACCACCTACCAGACATGCCTGAACCACCTGCCGAGCATGCCGGAACCACCTGCCGGACACGCCAAAATCACCTGCGGGCTAGGCCAGAACCACTTGTAGGACTCTCCTGGAGCACCTGCCGGGCATGCGGGAACCACCTCTCAGACGTGCCAGAACCACGTGCGGCACATGACGGAACCCATTACCGGACAGACCGGAACCACCTGCTGGACACGCCAGAATCACCTGCCAAGAACACCGGAACCACCTGAACAGCTCGCCAGAAACACCTGCCGGACATGCCAAAATCACCTGCCGGCTACACCAGAACCTCTTGCCGGACACTCCGGAATCACCTGCCAGACATGATGCAACCAAATGTCAGACGTGCCAGAACCACGTGCCAGAGACACCGGATGCAACTGCCGAGCATGCCGGAACCTCCTGCTCAACTCGCTGTAACCACCTGCCGGGGACGCCAAAATCACCTGTCAGCTAGGCCAGAACCACGTGGCGGACTCTATGGAATCACCCGCCGGGCATGCCGGAACCAGCTCTCAGACGTGCCAGAAGCACGTGCCGGACACGCCGGAACCACCTACTAGAGAGACCGGAACCACCTGCCAGACCCGCCTGAACCACCTGCTGAGTACGCTGGAACAACCTGCTCTACTCGCTGGAGCCACCTGCTGGACACGCCAAAATCACCTGATGGCTACGCCAGCACCACTCGGCAGACAAGCCAGAATCACCTGCAGGGTATGCCGGAACCACCTCTCAGACGTGCCAGAACCCCTTGTCGGACACTCCGGAATCACCTGTCAGGCATGCCGGAACCACCTCTCGAACGTGCCAGAATGACGTGCCAGAGACACCGGATGCACCTGCCGAGCACGCCGGAACCTCCTCTTCGACTCGCCGGAACCACCAGCCAGAGACGCCAAAATCCCCTGCCAGGTAGGCCAGAATCACATGGCGGACGCTCCGGAATCTCCCGCCGGGAAGGTAGGAACCACCTCTCAAACATACTGGAAGCACGTGCCGGACATGCCGGCACCACGTACTGGACAGACCAGAAACACCTGCCGGACCTGCCTGAACCACCTGCTGAGCACACCGGAACAACTTGCTCGACTCGCTGGAGCCACCTGCTGGACACCCCAAAATCACCAGCCAGCTATGCCAGAACCACTTGCCGTACACTCCGGAATCACCTGCTGGTTACACCAGAGCCACTTGGTGGACAATCCAGAATCACCTGCCGGACATGCCAGAACCACCTGTCACACATGCCGGAACCACGTGCCTGACACGCCGGAACCACCTCGCGGACAGACCGGAACCACCTACCAGACATGCCTGAACCACCTGCCGAGCATGCCGGAACCACCTGCCGGACACGCCAAAATCACCTGCGGGCTAGGCCAGAACCACTTGTAGGACTCTCCTGGAGCACCTGCCGGGCATGCGGGAACCACCTCTCAGACGTGCCAGAACCACGTGCGGCACATGACGGAACCCATTACCGGACAGACCGGAACCACCTGCTGGACACGCCAGAATCACCTGCCAAGAACACCGGAACCACCTGAACAGCTCGCCAGAAACACCTGCCGGACATGCCAAAATCACCTGCCGGCTACACCAGAACCTCTTGCCGGACACTCCGGAATCACCTGCCAGACATGATGCAACCAAATGTCAGACGTGCCAGAACCACGTGCCAGAGACACCGGATGCAACTGCCGAGCATGCCGGAACCTCCTGCTCAACTCGCTGTAACCACCTGCCGGGGACGCCAAAATCACCTGTCAGCTAGGCCAGAACCACGTGGCGGACTCTATGGAATCACCCGCCGGGCATGCCGGAACCAGCTCTCAGACGTGCCAGAAGCACGTGCCGGACACGCCGGAACCACCTACTAGAGAGACCGGAACCACCTGCCAGACCCGCCTGAACCACCTGCTGAGTACGCTGGAACAACCTGCTCTACTCGCTGGAGCCACCTGCTGGACACGCCAAAATCACCTGATGGCTACGCCAGCACCACTCGGCAGACAAGCCAGAATCACCTGCAGGGTATGCCGGAACCACCTCTCAGACGTGCCAGAACCCCTTGTCGGACACTCCGGAATCACCTGTCAGGCATGCCGGAACCACCTCTCGAACGTGCCAGAATGACGTGCCAGAGACACCGGATGCACCTGCCGAGCACGCCGGAACCTCCTCTTCGACTCGCCGGAACCACCAGCCAGAGACGCCAAAATCCCCTGCCAGGTAGGCCAGAATCACATGGCGGACGCTCCGGAATCTCCCGCCGGGAAGGTAGGAACCACCTCTCAAACATACTGGAAGCACGTGCCGGACATGCCGGCACCACGTACTGGACAGACCAGAAACACCTGCCGGACCTGCCTGAACCACCTGCTGAGCACACCGGAACAACTTGCTCGACTCGCTGGAGCCACCTGCTGGACACCCCAAAATCACCAGCCAGCTATGCCAGAACCACTTGCCGTACACTCCGGAATCACCTGCTGGTTACACCAGAGCCACTTGGTGGACAATCCAGAATCACCTGCCGGACATGCCAGAACCACCTGTCACACATGCCGGAACCACGTGCCTGACACGCCGGAACCACCTCGCGGACAGACCGGAACCACCTACCAGACATGCCTGAACCACCTGCCGAGCATGCCGGAACCACCTGCCGGACACGCCAAAATCACCTGCGGGCTAGGCCAGAACCACTTGTAGGACTCTCCTGGAGCACCTGCCGGGCATGCGGGAACCACCTCTCAGACGTGCCAGAACCACGTGCGGCACATGACGGAACCCATTACCGGACAGACCGGAACCACCTGCTGGACACGCCAGAATCACCTGCCAAGAACACCGGAACCACCTGAACAGCTCGCCAGAAACACCTGCCGGACATGCCAAAATCACCTGCCGGCTACACCAGAACCTCTTGCCGGACACTCCGGAATCACCTGCCAGACATGATGCAACCAAATGTCAGACGTGCCAGAACCACGTGCCAGAGACACCGGATGCAACTGCCGAGCATGCCGGAACCTCCTGCTCAACTCGCTGTAACCACCTGCCGGGGACGCCAAAATCACCTGTCAGCTAGGCCAGAACCACGTGGCGGACTCTATGGAATCACCCGCCGGGCATGCCGGAACCAGCTCTCAGACGTGCCAGAAGCACGTGCCGGACACGCCGGAACCACCTACTAGAGAGACCGGAACCACCTGCCAGACCCGCCTGAACCACCTGCTGAGTACGCTGGAACAACCTGCTCTACTCGCTGGAGCCACCTGCTGGACACGCCAAAATCACCTGATGGCTACGCCAGCACCACTCGGCAGACAAGCCAGAATCACCTGCAGGGTATGCCGGAACCACCTCTCAGACGTGCCAGAACCCCTTGTCGGACACTCCGGAATCACCTGTCAGGCATGCCGGAACCACCTCTCGAACGTGCCAGAATGACGTGCCAGAGACACCGGATGCACCTGCCGAGCACGCCGGAACCTCCTCTTCGACTCGCCGGAACCACCAGCCAGAGACGCCAAAATCCCCTGCCAGGTAGGCCAGAATCACATGGCGGACGCTCCGGAATCTCCCGCCGGGAAGGTAGGAACCACCTCTCAAACATACTGGAAGCACGTGCCGGACATGCCGGCACCACGTACTGGACAGACCAGAAACACCTGCCGGACCTGCCTGAACCACCTGCTGAGCACACCGGAACAACTTGCTCGACTCGCTGGAGCCACCTGCTGGACACCCCAAAATCACCAGCCAGCTATGCCAGAACCACTTGCCGTACACTCCGGAATCACCTGCTGGTTACACCAGAGCCACTTGGTGGACAATCCAGAATCACCTGCCGGACATGCCAGAACCACCTGTCACACATGCCGGAACCACGTGCCTGACACGCCGGAACCACCTCGCGGACAGACCGGAACCACCTACCAGACATGCCTGAACCACCTGCCGAGCATGCCGGAACCACCTGCCGGACACGCCAAAATCACCTGCGGGCTAGGCCAGAACCACTTGTAGGACTCTCCTGGAGCACCTGCCGGGCATGCGGGAACCACCTCTCAGACGTGCCAGAACCACGTGCGGCACATGACGGAACCCATTACCGGACAGACCGGAACCACCTGCTGGACACGCCAGAATCACCTGCCAAGAACACCGGAACCACCTGAACAGCTCGCCAGAAACACCTGCCGGACATGCCAAAATCACCTGCCGGCTACACCAGAACCTCTTGCCGGACACTCCGGAATCACCTGCCAGACATGATGCAACCAAATGTCAGACGTGCCAGAACCACGTGCCAGAGACACCGGATGCAACTGCCGAGCATGCCGGAACCTCCTGCTCAACTCGCTGTAACCACCTGCCGGGGACGCCAAAATCACCTGTCAGCTAGGCCAGAACCACGTGGCGGACTCTATGGAATCACCCGCCGGGCATGCCGGAACCAGCTCTCAGACGTGCCAGAAGCACGTGCCGGACACGCCGGAACCACCTACTAGAGAGACCGGAACCACCTGCCAGACCCGCCTGAACCACCTGCTGAGTACGCTGGAACAACCTGCTCTACTCGCTGGAGCCACCTGCTGGACACGCCAAAATCACCTGATGGCTACGCCAGCACCACTCGGCAGACAAGCCAGAATCACCTGCAGGGTATGCCGGAACCACCTCTCAGACGTGCCAGAACCCCTTGTCGGACACTCCGGAATCACCTGTCAGGCATGCCGGAACCACCTCTCGAACGTGCCAGAATGACGTGCCAGAGACACCGGATGCACCTGCCGAGCACGCCGGAACCTCCTCTTCGACTCGCCGGAACCACCAGCCAGAGACGCCAAAATCCCCTGCCAGGTAGGCCAGAATCACATGGCGGACGCTCCGGAATCTCCCGCCGGGAAGGTAGGAACCACCTCTCAAACATACTGGAAGCACGTGCCGGACATGCCGGCACCACGTACTGGACAGACCAGAAACACCTGCCGGACCTGCCTGAACCACCTGCTGAGCACACCGGAACAACTTGCTCGACTCGCTGGAGCCACCTGCTGGACACCCCAAAATCACCAGCCAGCTATGCCAGAACCACTTGCCGTACACTCCGGAATCACCTGCTGGTTACACCAGAGCCACTTGGTGGACAATCCAGAATCACCTGCCGGACATGCCAGAACCACCTGTCACACATGCCGGAACCACGTGCCTGACACGCCGGAACCACCTCGCGGACAGACCGGAACCACCTACCAGACATGCCTGAACCACCTGCCGAGCATGCCGGAACCACCTGCCGGACACGCCAAAATCACCTGCGGGCTAGGCCAGAACCACTTGTAGGACTCTCCTGGAGCACCTGCCGGGCATGCGGGAACCACCTCTCAGACGTCCCAGAACCACGTGCGGCACATGACGGAACCCATTACCGGACAGACCGGAACCACCTGCTGGACACGCCAGAATCACCTGCCAAGAACACCGGAACCACCTGAACAGCTCGCCAGAAACACCTGCCGGACATGCCAAAATCACCTGCCGGCTACACCAGAACCTCTTGCCGGACACTCCGGAATCACCTGCCAGACATGATGCAACCAAATGTCAGACGTGCCAGAACCACGTGCCAGAGACACCGGATGCAACTGCCGAGCATGCCGGAACCTCCTGCTCAACTCGCTGTAACCACCTGCCGGGGACGCCAAAATCACCTGTCAGCTAGGCCAGAACCACGTGGCGGACTCTATGGAATCACCCGCCGGGCATGCCGGAACCAGCTCTCAGACGTGCCAGAAGCACGTGCCGGACACGCCGGAACCACCTACTAGAGAGACCGGAACCACCTGCCAGACCCGCCTGAACCACCTGCTGAGTACGCTGGAACAACCTGCTCTACTCGCTGGAGCCACCTGCTGGACACGCCAAAATCACCTGATGGCTACGCCAGCACCACTCGGCAGACAAGCCAGAATCACCTGCAGGGTATGCCGGAACCACCTCTCAGACGTGCCAGAACCCCTTGTCGGACACTCCGGAATCACCTGTCAGGCATGCCGGAACCACCTCTCGAACGTGCCAGAATGACGTGCCAGAGACACCGGATGCACCTGCCGAGCACGCCGGAACCTCCTCTTCGACTCGCCGGAACCACCAGCCAGAGACGCCAAAATCCCCTGCCAGGTAGGCCAGAATCACATGGCGGACGCTCCGGAATCTCCCGCCGGGAAGGTAGGAACCACCTCTCAAACATACTGGAAGCACGTGCCGGACATGCCGGCACCACGTACTGGACAGACCAGAAACACCTGCCGGACCTGCCTGAACCACCTGCTGAGCACACCGGAACAACTTGCTCGACTCGCTGGAGCCACCTGCTGGACACCCCAAAATCACCAGCCAGCTAGGCCAGAACCACTTGCCGTACACTCCGGAATCACCTGCTGGTTACACCAGAGCCACTTGGTGGACAATCCAGAATCACCTGCCGGACATGCCAGAACCACCTGTCACACATGCCGGAACCACGTGCCTGACACGCCGGAACCACCTCGCGGACAGACCGGAACCACCTACCAGACATGCCTGAACCACCTGCCGAGCATGCCGGAACCACCTGCCGGACACGCCAAAATCACCTGCGGGCTAGGCCAGAACCACTTGTAGGACTCTCCTGGAGCACCTGCCGGGCATGCGGGAACCACCTCTCAGACGTGCCAGAACCACGTGCGGCACATGACGGAACCCATTACCGGACAGACCGGAACCACCTGCTGGACACGCCAGAATCACCTGCCAAGAACACCGGAACCACCTGAACAGCTCGCCAGAAACACCTGCCGGACATGCCAAAATCACCTGCCGGCTACACCAGAACCTCTTGCCGGACACTCCGGAATCACCTGCCAGACATGATGCAACCAAATGTCAGACGTGCCAGAACCACGTGCCAGAGACACCGGATGCAACTGCCGAGCATGCCGGAACCTCCTGCTCAACTCGCTGTAACCACCTGCCGGGGACGCCAAAATCACCTGTCAGCTAGGCCAGAACCACGTGGCGGACTCTATGGAATCACCCGCCGGGCATGCCGGAACCAGCTCTCAGACGTGCCAGAAGCACGTGCCGGACACGCCGGAACCACCTACTAGAGAGACCGGAACCACCTGCCAGACCCGCCTGAACCACCTGCTGAGTACGCTGGAACAACCTGCTCTACTCGCTGGAGCCACCTGCTGGACACGCCAAAATCACCTGATGGCTACGCCAGCACCACTCGGCAGACAAGCCAGAATCACCTGCAGGGTATGCCGGAACCACCTCTCAGACGTGCCAGAACCCCTTGTCGGACACTCCGGAATCACCTGTCAGGCATGCCGGAACCACCTCTCGAACGTGCCAGAATGACGTGCCAGAGACACCGGATGCACCTGCCGAGCACGCCGGAACCTCCTCTTCGACTCGCCGGAACCACCAGCCAGAGACGCCAAAATCCCCTGCCAGGTAGGCCAGAATCACATGGCGGACGCTCCAGAATCTCCCGCCGGGAAGGTAGGAACCACCTCTCAAACATACTGGAAGCACGTGCCGGACATGCCGGCACCACGTACTGGACAGACCAGAAACACCTGCCGGACCTGCCTGAACCACCTGCTGAGCACACCGGAACAACTTGCTCGACTCGCTGGAGCCACCTGCTGGACACCCCAAAATCACCAGCCAGCTAGGCCAGAACCACTTGCCGTACACTCCGGAATCACCTGCTGGTTACACCAGAGCCACTTGGTGGACAATCCAGAATCACCTGCCGGACATGCCAGAACCACCTGTCACACATGCCGGAACCACGTGCCTGACACGCCGGAACCACCTCGCGGACAGACCGGAACCACCTACCAGACATGCCTGAACCACCTGCCGAGCATGCCGGAACCACCTGCCGGACACGCCAAAATCACCTGCGGGCTAGGCCAGAACCACTTGTAGGACTCTCCTGGAGCACCTGCCGGGCATGCGGGAACCACCTCTCAGACGTGCCAGAACCACGTGCGGCACATGACGGAACCCATTACCGGACAGACCGGAACCACCTGCTGGACACGCCAGAATCACCTGCCAAGAACACCGGAACCACCTGAACAGCTCGCCAGAAACACCTGCCGGACATGCCAAAATCACCTGCCGGCTACACCAGAACCTCTTGCCGGACACTCCGGAATCACCTGCCAGACATGATGCAACCAAATGTCAGACGTGCCAGAACCACGTGCCAGAGACACCGGATGCAACTGCCGAGCATGCCGGAACCTCCTGCTCAACTCGCTGTAACCACCTGCCGGGGACGCCAAAATCACCTGTCAGCTAGGCCAGAACCACGTGGCGGACTCTATGGAATCACCCGCCGGGCATGCCGGAACCAGCTCTCAGACGTGCCAGAAGCACGTGCCGGACACGCCGGAACCACCTACTAGAGAGACCGGAACCACCTGCCAGACCCGCCTGAACCACCTGCTGAGTACGCTGGAACAACCTGCTCTACTCGCTGGAGCCACCTGCTGGACACGCCAAAATCACCTGATGGCTACGCCAGCACCACTCGGCAGACAAGCCAGAATCACCTGCAGGGTATGCCGGAACCACCTCTCAGACGTGCCAGAACCCCTTGTCGGACACTCCGGAATCACCTGTCAGGCATGCCGGAACCACCTCTCGAACGTGCCAGAATGACGTGCCAGAGACACCGGATGCACCTGCCGAGCACGCCGGAACCTCCTCTTCGACTCGCCGGAACCACCAGCCAGAGACGCCAAAATCCCCTGCCAGGTAGGCCAGAATCACATGGCGGACGCTCCGGAATCTCCCGCCGGGAAGGTAGGAACCACCTCTCAAACATACTGGAAGCACGTGCCGGACATGCCGGCACCACGTACTGGACAGACCAGAAACACCTGCCGGACCTGCCTGAACCACCTGCTGAGCACACCGGAACAACTTGCTCGACTCGCTGGAGCCACCTGCTGGACACCCCAAAATCACCAGCCAGCTAGGCCAGAACCACTTGCCGTACACTCCGGAATCACCTGCTGGTTACACCAGAGCCACTTGGTGGACAATCCAGAATCACCTGCCGGACATGCCAGAACCACCTGTCACACATGCCGGAACCACGTGCCTGACACGCCGGAACCACCTCGCGGACAGACCGGAACCACCTACCAGACATGCCTGAACCACCTGCCGAGCATGCCGGAACCACCTGCCGGACACGCCAAAATCACCTGCGGGCTAGGCCAGAACCACTTGTAGGACTCTCCTGGAGCACCTGCCGGGCATGCGGGAACCACCTCTCAGACGTGCCAGAACCACGTGCGGCACATGACGGAACCCATTACCGGACAGACCGGAACCACCTGCTGGACACGCCAGAATCACCTGCCAAGAACACCGGAACCACCTGAACAGCTCGCCAGAAACACCTGCCGGACATGCCAAAATCACCTGCCGGCTACACCAGAACCTCTTGCCGGACACTCCGGAATCACCTGCCAGACATGATGCAACCAAATGTCAGACGTGCCAGAACCACGTGCCAGAGACACCGGATGCAACTGCCGAGCATGCCGGAACCTCCTGCTCAACTCGCTGTAACCACCTGCCGGGGACGCCAAAATCACCTGTCAGCTAGGCCAGAACCACGTGGCGGACTCTATGGAATCACCCGCCGGGCATGCCGGAACCAGCTCTCAGACGTGCCAGAAGCACGTGCCGGACACGCCGGAACCACCTACTAGAGAGACCGGAACCACCTGCCAGACCCGCCTGAACCACCTGCTGAGTACGCTGGAACAACCTGCTCTACTCGCTGGAGCCACCTGCTGGACACGCCAAAATCACCTGATGGCTACGCCAGCACCACTCGGCAGACAAGCCAGAATCACCTGCAGGGTATGCCGGAACCACCTCTCAGACGTGCCAGAACCCCTTGTCGGACACTCCGGAATCACCTGTCAGGCATGCCGGAACCACCTCTCGAACGTGCCAGAATGACGTGCCAGAGACACCGGATGCACCTGCCGAGCACGCCGGAACCTCCTCTTCGACTCGCCGGAACCACCAGCCAGAGACGCCAAAATCCCCTGCCAGGTAGGCCAGAATCACATGGCGGACGCTCCGGAATCTCCCGCCGGGAAGGTAGGAACCACCTCTCAAACATACTGGAAGCACGTGCCGGACATGCCGGCACCACGTACTGGACAGACCAGAAACACCTGCCGGACCTGCCTGAACCACCTGCTGAGCACACCGGAACAACTTGCTCGACTCGCTGGAGCCACCTGCTGGACACCCCAAAATCACCAGCCAGCTAGGCCAGAACCACTTGCCGTACACTCCGGAATCACCTGCTGGTTACACCAGAGCCACTTGGTGGACAATCCAGAATCACCTGCCGGACATGCCAGAACCACCTGTCACACATGCCGGAACCACGTGCCTGACACGCCGGAACCACCTCGCGGACAGACCGGAACCACCTACCAGACATGCCTGAACCACCTGCCGAGCATGCCGGAACCACCTGCCGGACACGCCAAAATCACCTGCGGGCTAGGCCAGAACCACTTGTAGGACTCTCCTGGAGCACCTGCCGGGCATGCGGGAACCACCTCTCAGACGTGCCAGAACCACGTGCGGCACATGACGGAACCCATTACCGGACAGACCGGAACCACCTGCTGGACACGCCAGAATCACCTGCCAAGAACACCGGAACCACCTGAACAGCTCGCCAGAAACACCTGCCGGACATGCCAAAATCACCTGCCGGCTACACCAGAACCTCTTGCCGGACACTCCGGAATCACCTGCCAGACATGATGCAACCAAATGTCAGACGTGCCAGAACCACGTGCCAGAGACACCGGATGCAACTGCCGAGCATGCCGGAACCTCCTGCTCAACTCGCTGTAACCACCTGCCGGGGACGCCAAAATCACCTGTCAGCTAGGCCAGAACCACGTGGCGGACTCTATGGAATCACCCGCCGGGCATGCCGGAACCAGCTCTCAGACGTGCCAGAAGCACGTGCCGGACACGCCGGAACCACCTACTAGAGAGACCGGAACCACCTGCCAGACCCGCCTGAACCACCTGCTGAGTACGCTGGAACAACCTGCTCTACTCGCTGGAGCCACCTGCTGGACACGCCAAAATCACCTGATGGCTACGCCAGCACCACTCGGCAGACAAGCCAGAATCACCTGCAGGGTATGCCGGAACCACCTCTCAGACGTGCCAGAACCCCTTGTCGGACACTCCGGAATCACCTGTCAGGCATGCCGGAACCACCTCTCGAACGTGCCAGAATGACGTGCCAGAGACACCGGATGCACCTGCCGAGCACGCCGGAACCTCCTCTTCGACTCGCCGGAACCACCAGCCAGAGACGCCAAAATCCCCTGCCAGGTAGGCCAGAATCACATGGCGGACGCTCCGGAATCTCCCGCCGGGAAGGTAGGAACCACCTCTCAAACATACTGGAAGCACGTGCCGGACATGCCGGCACCACGTACTGGACAGACCAGAAACACCTGCCGGACCTGCCTGAACCACCTGCTGAGCACACCGGAACAACTTGCTCGACTCGCTGGAGCCACCTGCTGGACACCCCAAAATCACCAGCCAGCTAGGCCAGAACCACTTGCCGTACACTCCGGAATCACCTGCTGGTTACACCAGAGCCACTTGGTGGACAATCCAGAATCACCTGCCGGACATGCCAGAACCACCTGTCACACATGCCGGAACCACGTGCCTGACACGCCGGAACCACCTCGCGGACAGACCGGAACCACCTACCAGACATGCCTGAACCACCTGCCGAGCATGCCGGAACCACCTGCCGGACACGCCAAAATCACCTGCGGGCTAGGCCAGAACCACTTGTAGGACTCTCCTGGAGCACCTGCCGGGCATGCGGGAACCACCTCTCAGACGTGCCAGAACCACGTGCGGCACATGACGGAACCCATTACCGGACAGACCGGAACCACCTGCTGGACACGCCAGAATCACCTGCCAAGAACACCGGAACCACCTGAACAGCTCGCCAGAAACACCTGCCGGACATGCCAAAATCACCTGCCGGCTACACCAGAACCTCTTGCCGGACACTCCGGAATCACCTGCCAGACATGATGCAACCAAATGTCAGACGTGCCAGAACCACGTGCCAGAGACACCGGATGCAACTGCCGAGCATGCCGGAACCTCCTGCTCAACTCGCTGTAACCACCTGCCGGGGACGCCAAAATCACCTGTCAGCTAGGCCAGAACCACGTGGCGGACTCTATGGAATCACCCGCCGGGCATGCCGGAACCAGCTCTCAGATGTGCCAGAAGCACGTGCCGGACACGCCGGAACCACCTACTAGAGAGACCGGAACCACCTGCCAGACCCGCCTGAACCACCTGCTGAGTACGCTGGAACAACCTGCTCTACTCGCTGGAGCCACCTGCTGGACACGCCAAAATCACCTGATGGCTACGCCAGCACCACTCGGCAGACAAGCCAGAATCACCTGCAGGGTATGCCGGAACCACCTCTCAGACGTGCCAGAACCCCTTGTCGGACACTCCGGAATCACCTGTCAGGCATGCCGGAACCACCTCTCGAACGTGCCAGAATGACGTGCCAGAGACACCGGATGCACCTGCCGAGCACGCCGGAACCTCCTCTTCGACTCGCCGGAACCACCAGCCAGAGACGCCAAAATCCCCTGCCAGGTAGGCCAGAATCACATGGCGGACGCTCCGGAATCTCCCGCCGGGAAGGTAGGAACCACCTCTCAAACATACTGGAAGCACGTGCCGGACATGCCGGCACCACGTACTGGACAGACCAGAAACACCTGCCGGACCTGCCTGAACCACCTGCTGAGCACACCGGAACAACTTGCTCGACTCGCTGGAGCCACCTGCTGGACACCCCAAAATCACCAGCCAGCTAGGCCAGAACCACTTGCCGTACACTCCGGAATCACCTGCTGGTTACACCAGAGCCACTTGGTGGACAATCCAGAATCACCTGCCGGACATGCCAGAACCACCTGTCACACATGCCGGAACCACGTGCCTGACACGCCGGAACCACCTCGCGGACAGACCGGAACCACCTACCAGACATGCCTGAACCACCTGCCGAGCATGCCGGAACCACCTGCCGGACACGCCAAAATCACCTGCGGGCTAGGCCAGAACCACTTGTAGGACTCTCCTGGAGCACCTGCCGGGCATGCGGGAACCACCTCTCAGACGTCCCAGAACCACGTGCGGCACATGACGGAACCCATTACCGGACAGACCGGAACCACCTGCTGGACACGCCAGAATCACCTGCCAAGAACACCGGAACCACCTGAACAGCTCGCCAGAAACACCTGCCGGACATGCCAAAATCACCTGCCGGCTACACCAGAACCTCTTGCCGGACACTCCGGAATCACCTGCCAGACATGATGCAACCTAATGTCAGACGTGCCAGAACCACGTGCCAGAGACACCGGATGCAACTGCCGAGCATGCCGGAACCTCCTGCTCAACTCGCTGTAACCACCTGCCGGGGACGCCAAAATCACCTGTCAGCTAGGCCAGAACCACGTGGCGGACTCTATGGAATCACCCGCCGGGCATGCCGGAACCAGCTCTCAGACGTGCCAGAAGCACGTGCCGGACACGCCGGAACCACCTACTAGAGAGACCGGAACCACCTGCCAGACCCGCCTGAACCACCTGCTGAGTACGCTGGAACAACCTGCTCTACTCGCTGGAGCCACCTGCTGGACACGCCAAAATCACCTGATGGCTACGCCAGCACCACTCGGCAGACAAGCCAGAATCACCTGCAGGGTATGCCGGAACCACCTCTCAGACGTGCCAGAACCCCTTGTCGGACACTCCGGAATCACCTGTCAGGCATGCCGGAACCACCTCTCGAACGTGCCAGAATGACGTGCCAGAGACACCGGATGCACCTGCCGAGCACGCCGGAACCTCCTCTTCGACTCGCCGGAACCACCAGCCAGAGACGCCAAAATCCCCTGCCAGGTAGGCCAGAATCACATGGCGGACGCTCCGGAATCTCCCGCCGGGAAGGTAGGAACCACCTCTCAAACATACTGGAAGCACGTGCCGGACATGCCGGCACCACGTACTGGACAGACCAGAAACACCTGCCGGACCTGCCTGAACCACCTGCTGAGCACACCGGAACAACTTGCTCGACTCGCTGGAGCCACCTGCTGGACACCCCAAAATCACCAGCCAGCTAGGCCAGAACCACTTGCCGTACACTCCGGAATCACCTGCTGGTTACACCAGAGCCACTTGGTGGACAATCCAGAATCACCTGCCGGACATGCCAGAACCACCTGTCACACATGCCGGAACCACGTGCCTGACACGCCGGAACCACCTCGCGGACAGACCGGAACCACCTACCAGACATGCCTGAACCACCTGCCGAGCATGCCGGAACCACCTGCCGGACACGCCAAAATCACCTGCGGGCTAGGCCAGAACCACTTGTAGGACTCTCCTGGAGCACCTGCCGGGCATGCGGGAACCACCTCTCAGACGTGCCAGAACCACGTGCGGCACATGACGGAACCCATTACCGGACAGACCGGAACCACCTGCTGGACACGCCAGAATCACCTGCCAAGAACACCGGAACCACCTGAACAGCTCGCCAGAAACACCTGCCGGACATGCCAAAATCACCTGCCGGCTACACCAGAACCTCTTGCCGGACACTCCGGAATCACCTGCCAGACATGATGCAACCTAATGTCAGACGTGCCAGAACCACGTGCCAGAGACACCGGATGCAACTGCCGAGCATGCCGGAACCTCCTGCTCAACTCGCTGTAACCACCTGCCGGGGACGCCAAAATCACCTGTCAGCTAGGCCAGAACCACGTGGCGGACTCTATGGAATCACCCGCCGGGCATGCCGGAACCAGCTCTCAGACGTGCCAGAAGCACGTGCCGGACACGCCGGAACCACCTACTAGAGAGACCGGAACCACCTGCCAGACCCGCCTGAACCACCTGCTGAGTACGCTGGAACAACCTGCTCTACTCGCTGGAGCCACCTGCTGGACACGCCAAAATCACCTGATGGCTACGCCAGCACCACTCGGCAGACAAGCCAGAATCACCTGCAGGGTATGCCGGAACCACCTCTCAGACGTGCCAGAACCCCTTGTCGGACACTCCGGAATCACCTGTCAGGCATGCCGGAACCACCTCTCGAACGTGCCAGAATGACGTGCCAGAGACACCGGATGCACCTGCCGAGCACGCCGGAACCTCCTCTTCGACTCGCCGGAACCACCAGCCAGAGACGCCAAAATCCCCTGCCAGGTAGGCCAGAATCACATGGCGGACGCTCCGGAATCTCCCGCCGGGAAGGTAGGAACCACCTCTCAAACATACTGGAAGCACGTGCCGGACATGCCGGCACCACGTACTGGACAGACCAGAAACACCTGCCGGACCTGCCTGAACCACCTGCTGAGCACACCGGAACAACTTGCTCGACTCGCTGGAGCCACCTGCTGGACACCCCAAAATCACCAGCCAGCTAGGCCAGAACCACTTGCCGTACACTCCGGAATCACCTGCTGGTTACACCAGAGCCACTTGGTGGACAATCCAGAATCACCTGCCGGACATGCCAGAACCACCTGTCACACATGCCGGAACCACGTGCCTGACACGCCGGAACCACCTCGCGGACAGACCGGAACCACCTACCAGACATGCCTGAACCACCTGCCGAGCATGCCGGAACCACCTGCCGGACACGCCAAAATCACCTGCGGGCTAGGCCAGAACCACTTGTAGGACTCTCCTGGAGCACCTGCCGGGCATGCGGGAACCACCTCTCAGACGTGCCAGAACCACGTGCGGCACATGACGGAACCCATTACCGGACAGACCGGAACCACCTGCTGGACACGCCAGAATCACCTGCCAAGAACACCGGAACCACCTGAACAGCTCGCCAGAAACACCTGCCGGACATGCCAAAATCACCTGCCGGCTACACCAGAACCTCTTGCCGGACACTCCGGAATCACCTGCCAGACATGATGCAACCAAATGTCAGACGTGCCAGAACCACGTGCCAGAGACACCGGATGCAACTGCCGAGCATGCCGGAACCTCCTGCTCAACTCGCTGTAACCACCTGCCGGGGACGCCAAAATCACCTGTCAGCTAGGCCAGAACCACGTGGCGGACTCTATGGAATCACCCGCCGGGCATGCCGGAACCAGCTCTCAGACGTGCCAGAAGCACGTGCCGGACACGCCGGAACCACCTACTAGAGAGACCGGAACCACCTGCCAGACCCGCCTGAACCACCTGCTGAGTACGCTGGAACAACCTGCTCTACTCGCTGGAGCCACCTGCTGGACACGCCAAAATCACCTGATGGCTACGCCAGCACCACTCGGCAGA
The DNA here is from genome assembly GCF_041296235.1 of Equus asinus. NCBI lineage: Eukaryota > Metazoa > Chordata > Mammalia > Perissodactyla > Equidae > Equus > Equus asinus. Next base: position 23,040 of record NW_027224858.1, read on the forward strand.
CAAGCCAGAATCACCTGCAGGGTATGCCGGAACCACCTCTCAGACGTGCCAGAACCCCTTGTCGGACACTCCGGAATCACCTGTCAGGCATGCCGGAACCACCTCTCGAACGTGCCAGAATGACGTGCCAGAGACACCGGATGCACCTGCCGAGCACGCCGGAACCTCCTCTTCGACTCGCCGGAACCACCAGCCAGAGACGCCAAAATCCCCTGCCAGGTAGGCCAGAATCACATGGCGGACGCTCCGGAATCTCCCGCCGGGAAGGTAGGAACCACCTCTCAAACATACTGGAAGCACGTGCCGGACATGCCGGCACCACGTACTGGACAGACCAGAAACACCTGCCGGACCTGCCTGAACCACCTGCTGAGCACACCGGAACAACTTGCTCGACTCGCTGGAGCCACCTGCTGGACACCCCAAAATCACCAGCCAGCTATGCCAGAACCACTTGCCGTACACTCCGGAATCACCTGCTGGTTACACCAGAGCCACTTGGTGGACAATCCAGAATCACCTGCCGGACATGCCAGAACCACCTGTCACACATGCCGGAACCACGTGCCTGACACGCCGGAACCACCTCGCGGACAGACCGGAACCACCTACCAGACATGCCTGAACCACCTGCCGAGCATGCCGGAACCACCTGCCGGACACGCCAAAATCACCTGCGGGCTAGGCCAGAACCACTTGTAGGACTCTCCTGGAGCACCTGCCGGGCATGCGGGAACCACCTCTCAGACGTGCCAGAACCACGTGCGGCACATGACGGAACCCATTACCGGACAGACCGGAACCACCTGCTGGACACGCCAGAATCACCTGCCAAGAACACCGGAACCACCTGAACAGCTCGCCAGAAACACCTGCCGGACATGCCAAAATCACCTGCCGGCTACACCAGAACCTCTTGCCGGACACTCCGGAATCACCTGCCAGACATGATGCAACCTAATGTCAGACGTGCCAGAACCACGTGCCAGAGACACCGGATGCAACTGCCGAGCATGCCGGAACCTCCTGCTCAACTCGCTGTAACCACCTGCCGGGGACGCCAAAATCACCTGTCAGCTAGGCCAGAACCACGTGGCGGACTCTATGGAATCACCCGCCGGGCATGCCGGAACCAGCTCTCAGACGTGCCAGAAGCACGTGCCGGACACGCCGGAACCACCTACTAGAGAGACCGGAACCACCTGCCAGACCCGCCTGAACCACCTGCTGAGTACGCTGGAACAACCTGCTCTACTCGCTGGAGCCACCTGCTGGACACGCCAAAATCACCTGATGGCTACGCCAGCACCACTCGGCAGACAAGCCAGAATCACCTGCAGGGTATGCCGGAACCACCTCTCAGACGTGCCAGAACCCCTTGTCGGACACTCCGGAATCACCTGTCAGGCATGCCGGAACCACCTCTCGAACGTGCCAGAATGACGTGCCAGAGACACCGGATGCACCTGCCGAGCACGCCGGAACCTCCTCTTCGACTCGCCGGAACCACCAGCCAGAGACGCCAAAATCCCCTGCCAGGTAGGCCAGAATCACATGGCGGACGCTCCGGAATCTCCCGCCGGGAAGGTAGGAACCACCTCTCAAACATACTGGAAGCACGTGCCGGACATGCCGGCACCACGTACTGGACAGACCAGAAACACCTGCCGGACCTGCCTGAACCACCTGCTGAGCACACCGGAACAACTTGCTCGACTCGCTGGAGCCACCTGCTGGACACCCCAAAATCACCAGCCAGCTATGCCAGAACCACTTGCCGTACACTCCGGAATCACCTGCTGGTTACACCAGAGCCACTTGGTGGACAATCCAGAATCACCTGCCGGACATGCCAGAACCACCTGTCACACATGCCGGAACCACGTGCCTGACACGCCGGAACCACCTCGCGGACAGACCGGAACCACCTACCAGACATGCCTGAACCACCTGCCGAGCATGCCGGAACCACCTGCCGGACACGCCAAAATCACCTGCGGGCTAGGCCAGAACCACTTGTAGGACTCTCCTGGAGCACCTGCCGGGCATGCGGGAACCACCTCTCAGACGTGCCAGAACCACGTGCGGCACATGACGGAACCCATTACCGGACAGACCGGAACCACCTGCTGGACACGCCAGAATCACCTGCCAAGAACACCGGAACCACCTGAACAGCTCGCCAGAAACACCTGCCGGACATGCCAAAATCACCTGCCGGCTACACCAGAACCTCTTGCCGGACACTCCGGAATCACCTGCCAGACATGATGCAACCAAATGTCAGACGTGCCAGAACCACGTGCCAGAGACACCGGATGCAACTGCCGAGCATGCCGGAACCTCCTGCTCAACTCGCTGTAACCACCTGCCGGGGACGCCAAAATCACCTGTCAGCTAGGCCAGAACCACGTGGCGGACTCTATGGAATCACCCGCCGGGCATGCCGGAACCAGCTCTCAGACGTGCCAGAAGCACGTGCCGGACACGCCGGAACCACCTACTAGAGAGACCGGAACCACCTGCCAGACCCGCCTGAACCACCTGCTGAGTACGCTGGAACAACCTGCTCTACTCGCTGGAGCCACCTGCTGGACACGCCAAAATCACCTGATGGCTACGCCAGCACCACTCGGCAGACAAGCCAGAATCACCTGCAGGGTATGCCGGAACCACCTCTCAGACGTGCCAGAACCCCTTGTCGGACACTCCGGAATCACCTGTCAGGCATGCCGGAACCACCTCTCGAACGTGCCAGAATGACGTGCCAGAGACACCGGATGCACCTGCCGAGCACGCCGGAACCTCCTCTTCGACTCGCCGGAACCACCAGCCAGAGACGCCAAAATCCCCTGCCAGGTAGGCCAGAATCACATGGCGGACGCTCCGGAATCTCCCGCCGGGAAGGTAGGAACCACCTCTCAAACATACTGGAAGCACGTGCCGGACATGCCGGCACCACGTACTGGACAGACCAGAAACACCTGCCGGACCTGCCTGAACCACCTGCTGAGCACACCGGAACAACTTGCTCGACTCGCTGGAGCCACCTGCTGGACACCCCAAAATCACCAGCCAGCTAGGCCAGAACCACTTGCCGTACACTCCGGAATCACCTGCTGGTTACACCAGAGCCACTTGGTGGACAATCCAGAATCACCTGCCGGACATGCCAGAACCACCTGTCACACATGCCGGAACCACGTGCCTGACACGCCGGAACCACCTCGCGGACAGACCGGAACCACCTACCAGACATGCCTGAACCACCTGCCGAGCATGCCGGAACCACCTGCCGGACACGCCAAAATCACCTGCGGGCTAGGCCAGAACCACTTGTAGGACTCTCCTGGAGCACCTGCCGGGCATGCGGGAACCACCTCTCAGACGTGCCAGAACCACGTGCGGCACATGACGGAACCCATTACCGGACAGACCGGAACCACCTGCTGGACACGCCAGAATCACCTGCCAAGAACACCGGAACCACCTGAACAGCTCGCCAGAAACACCTGCCGGACATGCCAAAATCACCTGCCGGCTACACCAGAACCTCTTGCCGGACACTCCGGAATCACCTGCCAGACATGATGCAACCTAATGTCAGACGTGCCAGAACCACGTGCCAGAGACACCGGATGCAACTGCCGAGCATGCCGGAACCTCCTGCTCAACTCGCTGTAACCACCTGCCGGGGACGCCAAAATCACCTGTCAGCTAGGCCAGAACCACGTGGCGGACTCTATGGAATCACCCGCCGGGCATGCCGGAACCAGCTCTCAGACGTGCCAGAAGCACGTGCCGGACACGCCGGAACCACCTACTAGAGAGACCGGAACCACCTGCCAGACCCGCCTGAACCACCTGCTGAGTACGCTGGAACAACCTGCTCTACTCGCTGGAGCCACCTGCTGGACACGCCAAAATCACCTGATGGCTACGCCAGCACCACTCGGCAGACAAGCCAGAATCACCTGCAGGGTATGCCGGAACCACCTCTCAGACGTGCCAGAACCCCTTGTCGGACACTCCGGAATCACCTGTCAGGCATGCCGGAACCACCTCTCGAACGTGCCAGAATGACGTGCCAGAGACACCGGATGCACCTGCCGAGCACGCCGGAACCTCCTCTTCGACTCGCCGGAACCACCAGCCAGAGACGCCAAAATCCCCTGCCAGGTAGGCCAGAATCACATGGCGGACGCTCCGGAATCTCCCGCCGGGAAGGTAGGAACCACCTCTCAAACATACTGGAAGCACGTGCCGGACATGCCGGCACCACGTACTGGACAGACCAGAAACACCTGCCGGACCTGCCTGAACCACCTGCTGAGCACACCGGAACAACTTGCTCGACTCGCTGGAGCCACCTGCTGGACACCCCAAAATCACCAGCCAGCTAGGCCAGAACCACTTGCCGTACACTCCGGAATCACCTGCTGGTTACACCAGAGCCACTTGGTGGACAATCCAGAATCACCTGCCGGACATGCCAGAACCACCTGTCACACATGCCGGAACCACGTGCCTGACACGCCGGAACCACCTCGCGGACAGACCGGAACCACCTACCAGACATGCCTGAACCACCTGCCGAGCATGCCGGAACCACCTGCCGGACACGCCAAAATCACCTGCGGGCTAGGCCAGAACCACTTGTAGGACTCTCCTGGAGCACCTGCCGGGCATGCGGGAACCACCTCTCAGACGTGCCAGAACCACGTGCGGCACATGACGGAACCCATTACCGGACAGACCGGAACCACCTGCTGGACACGCCAGAATCACCTGCCAAGAACACCGGAACCACCTGAACAGCTCGCCAGAAACACCTGCCGGACATGCCAAAATCACCTGCCGGCTACACCAGAACCTCTTGCCGGACACTCCGGAATCACCTGCCAGACATGATGCAACCAAATGTCAGACGTGCCAGAACCACGTGCCAGAGACACCGGATGCAACTGCCGAGCATGCCGGAACCTCCTGCTCAACTCGCTGTAACCACCTGCCGGGGACGCCAAAATCACCTGTCAGCTAGGCCAGAACCACGTGGCGGACTCTATGGAATCACCCGCCGGGCATGCCGGAACCAGCTCTCAGACGTGCCAGAAGCACGTGCCGGACACGCCGGAACCACCTACTAGAGAGACCGGAACCACCTGCCAGACCCGCCTGAACCACCTGCTGAGTACGCTGGAACAACCTGCTCTACTCGCTGGAGCCACCTGCTGGACACGCCAAAATCACCTGATGGCTACGCCAGCACCACTCGGCAGACAAGCCAGAATCACCTGCAGGGTATGCCGGAACCACCTCTCAGACGTGCCAGAACCCCTTGTCGGACACTCCGGAATCACCTGTCAGGCATGCCGGAACCACCTCTCGAACGTGCCAGAATGACGTGCCAGAGACACCGGATGCACCTGCCGAGCACGCCGGAACCTCCTCTTCGACTCGCCGGAACCACCAGCCAGAGACGCCAAAATCCCCTGCCAGGTAGGCCAGAATCACATGGCGGACGCTCCGGAATCTCCCGCCGGGAAGGTAGGAACCACCTCTCAAACATACTGGAAGCACGTGCCGGACATGCCGGCACCACGTACTGGACAGACCAGAAACACCTGCCGGACCTGCCTGAACCACCTGCTGAGCACACCGGAACAACTTGCTCGACTCGCTGGAGCCACCTGCTGGACACCCCAAAATCACCAGCCAGCTATGCCAGAACCACTTGCCGTACACTCCGGAATCACCTGCTGGTTACACCAGAGCCACTTGGTGGACAATCCAGAATCACCTGCCGGACATGCCAGAACCACCTGTCACACATGCCGGAACCACGTGCCTGACACGCCGGAACCACCTCGCGGACAGACCGGAACCACCTACCAGACATGCCTGAACCACCTGCCGAGCATGCCGGAACCACCTGCCGGACACGCCAAAATCACCTGCGGGCTAGGCCAGAACCACTTGTAGGACTCTCCTGGAGCACCTGCCGGGCATGCGGGAACCACCTCTCAGACGTGCCAGAACCACGTGCGGCACATGACGGAACCCATTACCGGACAGACCGGAACCACCTGCTGGACACGCCAGAATCACCTGCCAAGAACACCGGAACCACCTGAACAGCTCGCCAGAAACACCTGCCGGACATGCCAAAATCACCTGCCGGCTACACCAGAACCTCTTGCCGGACACTCCGGAATCACCTGCCAGACATGATGCAACCTAATGTCAGACGTGCCAGAACCACGTGCCAGAGACACCGGATGCAACTGCCGAGCATGCCGGAACCTCCTGCTCAACTCGCTGTAACCACCTGCCGGGGACGCCAAAATCACCTGTCAGCTAGGCCAGAACCACGTGGCGGACTCTATGGAATCACCCGCCGGGCATGCCGGAACCAGCTCTCAGACGTGCCAGAAGCACGTGCCGGACACGCCGGAACCACCTACTAGAGAGACCGGAACCACCTGCCAGACCCGCCTGAACCACCTGCTGAGTACGCTGGAACAACCTGCTCTACTCGCTGGAGCCACCTGCTGGACACGCCAAAATCACCTGATGGCTACGCCAGCACCACTCGGCAGACAAGCCAGAATCACCTGCAGGGTATGCCGGAACCACCTCTCAGACGTGCCAGAACCCCTTGTCGGACACTCCGGAATCACCTGTCAGGCATGCCGGAACCACCTCTCGAACGTGCCAGAATGACGTGCCAGAGACACCGGATGCACCTGCCGAGCACGCCGGAACCTCCTCTTCGACTCGCCGGAACCACCAGCCAGAGACGCCAAAATCCCCTGCCAGGTAGGCCAGAATCACATGGCGGACGCTCCGGAATCTCCCGCCGGGAAGGTAGGAACCACCTCTCAAACATACTGGAAGCACGTGCCGGACATGCCGGCACCACGTACTGGACAGACCAGAAACACCTGCCGGACCTGCCTGAACCACCTGCTGAGCACACCGGAACAACTTGCTCGACTCGCTGGAGCCACCTGCTGGACACCCCAAAATCACCAGCCAGCTATGCCAGAACCACTTGCCGTACACTCCGGAATCACCTGCTGGTTACACCAGAGCCACTTGGTGGACAATCCAGAATCACCTGCCGGACATGCCAGAACCACCTGTCACACATGCCGGAACCACGTGCCTGACACGCCGGAACCACCTCGCGGACAGACCGGAACCACCTACCAGACATGCCTGAACCACCTGCCGAGCATGCCGGAACCACCTGCCGGACACGCCAAAATCACCTGCGGGCTAGGCCAGAACCACTTGTAGGACTCTCCTGGAGCACCTGCCGGGCATGCGGGAACCACCTCTCAGACGTGCCAGAACCACGTGCGGCACATGACGGAACCCATTACCGGACAGACCGGAACCACCTGCTGGACACGCCAGAATCACCTGCCAAGAACACCGGAACCACCTGAACAGCTCGCCAGAAACACCTGCCGGACATGCCAAAATCACCTGCCGGCTACACCAGAACCTCTTGCCGGACACTCCGGAATCACCTGCCAGACATGATGCAACCAAATGTCAGACGTGCCAGAACCACGTGCCAGAGACACCGGATGCAACTGCCGAGCATGCCGGAACCTCCTGCTCAACTCGCTGTAACCACCTGCCGGGGACGCCAAAATCACCTGTCAGCTAGGCCAGAACCACGTGGCGGACTCTATGGAATCACCCGCCGGGCATGCCGGAACCAGCTCTCAGACGTGCCAGAAGCACGTGCCGGACACGCCGGAACCACCTACTAGAGAGACCGGAACCACCTGCCAGACCCGCCTGAACCACCTGCTGAGTACGCTGGAACAACCTGCTCTACTCGCTGGAGCCACCTGCTGGACACGCCAAAATCACCTGATGGCTACGCCAGCACCACTCGGCAGACAAGCCAGAATCACCTGCAGGGTATGCCGGAACCACCTCTCAGACGTGCCAGAACCCCTTGTCGGACACTCCGGAATCACCTGTCAGGCATGCCGGAACCACCTCTCGAACGTGCCAGAATGACGTGCCAGAGACACCGGATGCACCTGCCGAGCACGCCGGAACCTCCTCTTCGACTCGCCGGAACCACCAGCCAGAGACGCCAAAATCCCCTGCCAGGTAGGCCAGAATCACATGGCGGACGCTCCGGAATCTCCCGCCGGGAAGGTAGGAACCACCTCTCAAACATACTGGAAGCACGTGCCGGACATGCCGGCACCACGTACTGGACAGACCAGAAACACCTGCCGGACCTGCCTGAACCACCTGCTGAGCACACCGGAACAACTTGCTCGACTCCCTGGAGCCACCTGCTGGACACCCCAAAATCACCAGCCAGCTAGGCCAGAACCACTTGCCGTACACTCCGGAATCACCTGCTGGTTACACCAGAGCCACTTGGTGGACAATCCAGAATCACCTGCCGGACATGCCAGAACCACCTGTCACACATGCCGGAACCACGTGCCTGACACGCCGGAACCACCTCGCGGACAGACCGGAACCACCTACCAGACATGCCTGAACCACCTGCCGAGCATGCCGGAACCACCTGCCGGACACGCCAAAATCACCTGCGGGCTAGGCCAGAACCACTTGTAGGACTCTCCTGGAGCACCTGCCGGGCATGCGGGAACCACCTCTCAGACGTCCCAGAACCACGTGCGGCACATGACGGAACCCATTACCGGACAGACCGGAACCACCTGCTGGACACGCCAGAATCACCTGCCAAGAACACCGGAACCACCTGAACAGCTCGCCAGAAACACCTGCCGGACATGCCAAAATCACCTGCCGGCTACACCAGAACCTCTTGCCGGACACTCCGGAATCACCTGCCAGACATGATGCAACCAAATGTCAGACGTGCCAGAACCACGTGCCAGAGACACCGGATGCAACTGCCGAGCATGCCGGAACCTCCTGCTCAACTCGCTGTAACCACCTGCCGGGGACGCCAAAATCACCTGTCAGCTAGGCCAGAACCACGTGGCGGACTCTATGGAATCACCCGCCGGGCATGCCGGAACCAGCTCTCAGACGTGCCAGAAGCACGTGCCGGACACGCCGGAACCACCTACTAGAGAGACCGGAACCACCTGCCAGACCCGCCTGAACCACCTGCTGAGTACGCTGGAACAACCTGCTCTACTCGCTGGAGCCACCTGCTGGACACGCCAAAATCACCTGATGGCTACGCCAGCACCACTCGGCAGACAAGCCAGAATCACCTGCAGGGTATGCCGGAACCACCTCTCAGACGTGCCAGAACCCCTTGTCGGACACTCCGGAATCACCTGTCAGGCATGCCGGAACCACCTCTCGAACGTGCCAGAATGACGTGCCAGAGACACCGGATGCACCTGCCGAGCACGCCGGAACCTCCTCTTCGACTCGCCGGAACCACCAGCCAGAGACGCCAAAATCCCCTGCCAGGTAGGCCAGAATCACATGGCGGACGCTCCGGAATCTCCCGCCGGGAAGGTAGGAACCACCTCTCAAACATACTGGAAGCACGTGCCGGACATGCCGGCACCACGTACTGGACAGACCAGAAACACCTGCCGGACCTGCCTGAACCACCTGCTGAGCACACCGGAACAACTTGCTCGACTCGCTGGAGCCACCTGCTGGACACCCCAAAATCACCAGCCAGCTATGCCAGAACCACTTGCCGTACACTCCGGAATCACCTGCTGGTTACACCAGAGCCACTTGGTGGACAATCCAGAATCACCTGCCGGACATGCCAGAACCACCTGTCACACATGCCGGAACCACGTGCCTGACACGCCGGAACCACCTCGCGGACAGACCGGAACCACCTACCAGACATGCCTGAACCACCTGCCGAGCATGCCGGAACCACCTGCCGGACACGCCAAAATCACCTGCGGGCTAGGCCAGAACCACTTGTAGGACTCTCCTGGAGCACCTGCCGGGCATGCGGGAACCACCTCTCAGACGTGCCAGAACCACGTGCGGCACATGACGGAACCCATTACCGGACAGACCGGAACCACCTGCTGGACACGCCAGAATCACCTGCCAAGAACACCGGAACCACCTGAACAGCTCGCCAGAAACACCTGCCGGACATGCCAAAATCACCTGCCGGCTACACCAGAACCTCTTGCCGGACACTCCGGAATCACCTGCCAGACATGATGCAACCAAATGTCAGACGTGCCAGAACCACGTGCCAGAGACACCGGATGCAACTGCCGAGCATGCCGGAACCTCCTGCTCAACTCGCTGTAACCACCTGCCGGGGACGCCAAAATCACCTGTCAGCTAGGCCAGAACCACGTGGCGGACTCTATGGAATCACCCGCCGGGCATGCCGGAACCAGCTCTCAGACGTGCCAGAAGCACGTGCCGGACACGCCGGAACCACCTACTAGAGAGACCGGAACCACCTGCCAGACCCGCCTGAACCACCTGCTGAGTACGCTGGAACAACCTGCTCTACTCGCTGGAGCCACCTGCTGGACACGCCAAAATCACCTGATGGCTACGCCAGCACCACTCGGCAGACAAGCCAGAATCACCTGCAGGGTATGCCGGAACCACCTCTCAGACGTGCCAGAACCCCTTGTCGGACACTCCGGAATCACCTGTCAGGCATGCCGGAACCACCTCTCGAACGTGCCAGAATGACGTGCCAGAGACACCGGATGCACCTGCCGAGCACGCCGGAACCTCCTGTTCGACTCGCCGGAACCACCAGCCAGAGACGCCAAAATCCCCTGCCAGGTAGGCCAGAATCACATGGCGGACGCTCCGGAATCTCCCGCCGGGAAGGTAGGAACCACCTCTCAAACATACTGGAAGCACGTGCCGGACATGCCGGCACCACGTACTGGACAGACCAGAAACACCTGCCGGACCTGCCTGAACCACCTGCTGAGCACACCGGAACAACTTGCTCGACTCGCTGGAGCCACCTGCTGGACACCCCAAAATCACCAGCCAGCTAGGCCAGAACCACTTGCCGTACACTCCGGAATCACCTGCTGGTTACACCAGAGCCACTTGGTGGACAATCCAGAATCACCTGCCGGACATGCCAGAACCACCTGTCACACATGCCGGAACCACGTGCCTGACACGCCGGAACCACCTCGCGGACAGACCGGAACCACCTACCAGACATGCCTGAACCACCTGCCGAGCATGCCGGAACCACCTGCCGGACACGCCAAAATCACCTGCGGGCTAGGCCAGAACCACTTGTAGGACTCTCCTGGAGCACCTGCCGGGCATGCGGGAACCACCTCTCAGACGTGCCAGAACCACGTGCGGCACATGACGGAACCCATTACCGGACAGACCGGAACCACCTGCTGGACACGCCAGAATCACCTGCCAAGAACACCGGAACCACCTGAACAGCTCGCCAGAAACACCTGCCGGACATGCCAAAATCACCTGCCGGCTACACCAGAACCTCTTGCCGGACACTCCGGAATCACCTGCCAGACATGATGCAACCTAATGTCAGACGTGCCAGAACCACGTGCCAGAGACACCGGATGCAACTGCCGAGCATGCCGGAACCTCCTGCTCAACTCGCTGTAACCACCTGCCGGGGACGCCAAAATCACCTGTCAGCTAGGCCAGAACCACGTGGCGGACTCTATGGAATCACCCGCCGGGCATGCCGGAACCAGCTCTCAGACGTGCCAGAAGCACGTGCCGGACACGCCGGAACCACCTACTAGAGAGACCGGAACCACCTGCCAGACCCGCCTGAACCACCTGCTGAGTACGCTGGAACAACCTGCTCTACTCGCTGGAGCCACCTGCTGGACACGCCAAAATCACCTGATGGCTACGCCAGCACCACTCGGCAGACAAGCCAGAATCACCTGCAGGGTATGCCGGAACCACCTCTCAGACGTGCCAGAACCCCTTGTCGGACACTCCGGAATCACCTGTCAGGCATGCCGGAACCACCTCTCGAACGTGCCAGAATGACGTGCCAGAGACACCGGATGCACCTGCCGAGCACGCCGGAACCTCCTCTTCGACTCGCCGGAACCACCAGCCAGAGACGCCAAAATCCCCTGCCAGGTAGGCCAGAATCACATGGCGGACGCTCCGGAATCTCCCGCCGGGAAGGTAGGAACCACCTCTCAAACATACTGGAAGCACGTGCCGGACATGCCGGCACCACGTACTGGACAGACCAGAAACACCTGCCGGACCTGCCTGAACCACCTGCTGAGCACACCGGAACAACTTGCTCGACTCCCTGGAGCCACCTGCTGGACACCCCAAAATCACCAGCCAGCTAGGCCAGAACCACTTGCCGTACACTCCGGAATCACCTGCTGGTTACACCAGAGCCACTTGGTGGACAATCCAGAATCACCTGCCGGACATGCCAGAACCACCTGTCACACATGCCGGAACCACGTGCCTGACACGCCGGAACCACCTCGCGGACAGACCGGAACCACCTACCAGACATGCCTGAACCACCTGCCGAGCATGCCGGAACCACCTGCCGGACACGCCAAAATCACCTGCGGGCTAGGCCAGAACCACTTGTAGGACTCTCCTGGAGCACCTGCCGGGCATGCGGGAACCACCTCTCAGACGTGCCAGAACCACGTGCGGCACATGACGGAACCCATTACCGGACAGACCGGAACCACCTGCTGGACACGCCAGAATCACCTGCCAAGAACACCGGAACCACCTGAACAGCTCGCCAGAAACACCTGCCGGACATGCCAAAATCACCTGCCGGCTACACCAGAACCTCTTGCCGGACACTCCGGAATCACCTGCCAGACATGATGCAACCAAATGTCAGACGTGCCAGAACCACGTGCCAGAGACACCGGATGCAACTGCCGAGCATGCCGGAACCTCCTGCTCAACTCGCTGTAACCACCTGCCGGGGACGCCAAAATCACCTGTCAGCTAGGCCAGAACCACGTGGCGGACTCTATGGAATCACCCGCCGGGCATGCCGGAACCAGCTCTCAGACGTGCCAGAAGCACGTGCCGGACACGCCGGAACCACCTACTAGAGAGACCGGAACCACCTGCCAGACCCGCCTGAACCACCTGCTGAGTACGCTGGAACAACCTGCTCTACTCGCTGGAGCCACCTGCTGGACACGCCAAAATCACCTGATGGCTACGCCAGCACCACTCGGCAGACAAGCCAGAATCACCTGCAGGGTATGCCGGAACCACCTCTCAGACGTGCCAGAACCCCTTGTCGGACACTCCGGAATCACCTGTCAGGCATGCCGGAACCACCTCTCGAACGTGCCAGAATGACGTGCCAGAGACACCGGATGCACCTGCCGAGCACGCCGGAACCTCCTGTTCGACTCGCCGGAACCACCAGCCAGAGACGCCAAAATCCCCTGCCAGGTAGGCCAGAATCACATGGCGGACGCTCCGGAATCTCCCGCCGGGAAGGTAGGAACCACCTCTCAAACATACTGGAAGCACGTGCCGGACATGCCGGCACCACGTACTGGACAGACCAGAAACACCTGCCGGACCTGCCTGAACCACCTGCTGAGCACACCGGAACAACTTGCTCGACTCGCTGGAGCCACCTGCTGGACACCCCAAAATCACCAGCCAGCTAGGCCAGAACCACTTGCCGTACACTCCGGAATCACCTGCTGGTTACACCAGAGCCACTTGGTGGACAATCCAGAATCACCTGCCGGACATGCCAGAACCACCTGTCACACATGCCGGAACCACGTGCCTGACACGCCGGAACCACCTCGCGGACAGACCGGAACCACCTACCAGACATGCCTGAACCACCTGCCGAGCATGCCGGAACCACCTGCCGGACACGCCAAAATCACCTGCGGGCTAGGCCAGAACCACTTGTAGGACTCTCCTGGAGCACCTGCCGGGCATGCGGGAACCACCTCTCAGACGTGCCAGAACCACGTGCGGCACATGACGGAACCCATTACCGGACAGACCGGAACCACCTGCTGGACACGCCAGAATCACCTGCCAAGAACACCGGAACCACCTGAACAGCTCGCCAGAAACACCTGCCGGACATGCCAAAATCACCTGCCGGCTACACCAGAACCTCTTGCCGGACACTCCGGAATCACCTGCCAGACATGATGCAACCTAATGTCAGACGTGCCAGAACCACGTGCCAGAGACACCGGATGCAACTGCCGAGCATGCCGGAACCTCCTGCTCAACTCGCTGTAACCACCTGCCGGGGACGCCAAAATCACCTGTCAGCTAGGCCAGAACCACGTGGCGGACTCTATGGAATCACCCGCCGGGCATGCCGGAACCAGCTCTCAGACGTGCCAGAAGCACGTGCCGGACACGCCGGAACCACCTACTAGAGAGACCGGAACCACCTGCCAGACCCGCCTGAACCACCTGCTGAGTACGCTGGAACAACCTGCTCTACTCGCTGGAGCCACCTGCTGGACACGCCAAAATCACCTGATGGCTACGCCAGCACCACTCGGCAGACAAGCCAGAATCACCTGCAGGGTATGCCGGAACCACCTCTCAGACGTGCCAGAACCCCTTGTCGGACACTCCGGAATCACCTGTCAGGCATGCCGGAACCACCTCTCGAGCGTGCCAGAATGACGTGCCAGAGACACCGGATGCACCTGCCGAGCACGCCGGAACCTCCTCTTCGACTCGCCGGAACCACCAGCCAGAGACGCCAAAATCCCCTGCCAGGTAGGCCAGAATCACATGGCGGACGCTCCGGAATCTCCCGCCGGGAAGGTAGGAACCACCTCTCAAACATACTGGAAGCACGTGCCGGACATGCCGGCACCACGTACTGGACAGACCAGAAACACCTGCCGGACCTGCCTGAACCACCTGCTGAGCACACCGGAACAACTTGCTCGACTCCCTGGAGCCACCTGCTGGACACCCCAAAATCACCAGCCAGCTAGGCCAGAACCACTTGCCGTACACTCCGGAATCACCTGCTGGTTACACCAGAGCCACTTGGTGGACAATCCAGAATCACCTGCCGGACATGCCAGAACCACCTGTCACACATGCCGGAACCACGTGCCTGACACGCCGGAACCACCTCGCGGACAGACCGGAACCACCTACCAGACATGCCTGAACCACCTGCCGAGCATGCCGGAACCACCTGCCGGACACGCCAAAATCACCTGCGGGCTAGGCCAGAACCACTTGTAGGACTCTCCTGGAGCACCTGCCGGGCATGCGGGAACCACCTCTCAGACGTGCCAGAACCACGTGCGGCACATGACGGAACCCATTACCGGACAGACCGGAACCACCTGCTGGACACGCCAGAATCACCTGCCAAGAACACCGGAACCACCTGAACAGCTCGCCAGAAACACCTGCCGGACATGCCAAAATCACCTGCCGGCTACACCAGAACCTCTTGCCGGACACTCCGGAATCACCTGCCAGACATGATGCAACCTAATGTCAGACGTGCCAGAACCACGTGCCAGAGACACCGGATGCAACTGCCGAGCATGCCGGAACCTCCTGCTCAACTCGCTGTAACCACCTGCCGGGGACGCCAAAATCACCTGTCAGCTAGGCCAGAACCACGTGGCGGACTCTATGGAATCACCCGCCGGGCATGCCGGAACCAGCTCTCAGACGTGCCAGAAGCACGTGCCGGACACGCCGGAACCACCTACTAGAGAGACCGGAACCACCTGCCAGACCCGCCTGAACCACCTGCTGAGTACGCTGGAACAACCTGCTCTACTCGCTGGAGCCACCTGCTGGACACGCCAAAATCACCTGATGGCTACGCCAGCACCACTCGGCAGACAAGCCAGAATCACCTGCAGGGTATGCCGGAACCACCTCTCAGACGTGCCAGAACCCCTTGTCGGACACTCCGGAATCACCTGTCAGGCATGCCGGAACCACCTCTCGAGCGTGCCAGAATGACGTGCCAGAGACACCGGATGCACCTGCCGAGCACGCCGGAACCTCCTCTTCGACTCGCCGGAACCACCAGCCAGAGACGCCAAAATCCCCTGCCAGGTAGGCCAGAATCACATGGCGGACGCTCCGGAATCTCCCGCCGGGAAGGTAGGAACCACCTCTCAAACATACTGGAAGCACGTGCCGGACATGCCGGCACCACGTACTGGACAGACCAGAAACACCTGCCGGACCTGCCTGAACCACCTGCTGAGCACACCGGAACAACTTGCTCGACTCCCTGGAGCCACCTGCTGGACACCCCAAAATCACCAGCCAGCTAGGCCAGAACCACTTGCCGTACACTCCGGAATCACCTGCTGGTTACACCAGAGCCACTTGGTGGACAATCCAGAATCACCTGCCGGACATGCCAGAACCACCTGTCACACATGCCGGAACCACGTGCCTGACACGCCGGAACCACCTCGCGGACAGACCGGAACCACCTACCAGACATGCCTGAACCACCTGCCGAGCATGCCGGAACCACCTGCCGGACACGCCAAAATCACCTGCGGGCTAGGCCAGAACCACTTGTAGGACTCTCCTGGAGCACCTGCCGGGCATGCGGGAACCACCTCTCAGACGTGCCAGAACCACGTGCGGCACATGACGGAACCCATTACCGGACAGACCGGAACCACCTGCTGGACACGCCAGAATCACCTGCCAAGAACACCGGAACCACCTGAACAGCTCGCCAGAAACACCTGCCGGACATGCCAAAATCACCTGCCGGCTACACCAGAACCTCTTGCCGGACACTCCGGAATCACCTGCCAGACATGATGCAACCTAATGTCAGACGTGCCAGAACCACGTGCCAGAGACACCGGATGCAACTGCCGAGCATGCCGGAACCTCCTGCTCAACTCGCTGTAACCACCTGCCGGGGACGCCAAAATCACCTGTCAGCTAGGCCAGAACCACGTGGCGGACTCTATGGAATCACCCGCCGGGCATGCCGGAACCAGCTCTCAGACGTGCCAGAAGCACGTGCCGGACACGCCGGAACCACCTACTAGAGAGACCGGAACCACCTGCCAGACCCGCCTGAACCACCTGCTGAGTACGCTGGAACAACCTGCTCTACTCGCTGGAGCCACCTGCTGGACACGCCAAAATCACCTGATGGCTACGCCAGCACCACTCGGCAGACAAGCCAGAATCACCTGCAGGGTATGCCGGAACCACCTCTCAGACGTGCCAGAACCCCTTGTCGGACACTCCGGAATCACCTGTCAGGCATGCCGGAACCACCTCTCGAGCGTGCCAGAATGACGTGCCAGAGACACCGGATGCACCTGCCGAGCACGCCGGAACCTCCTCTTCGACTCGCCGGAACCACCAGCCAGAGACGCCAAAATCCCCTGCCAGGTAGGCCAGAATCACATGGCGGACGCTCCGGAATCTCCCGCCGGGAAGGTAGGAACCACCTCTCAAACATACTGGAAGCACGTGCCGGACATGCCGGCACCACGTACTGGACAGACCAGAAACACCTGCCGGACCTGCCTGAACCACCTGCTGAGCACACCGGAACAACTTGCTCGACTCGCTGGAGCCACCTGCTGGACACCCCAAAATCACCAGCCAGCTAGGCCAGAACCACTTGCCGTACACTCCGGAATCACCTGCTGGTTACACCAGAGCCACTTGGTGGACAATCCAGAATCACCTGCCGGACATGCCAGAACCACCTGTCACACATGCCGGAACCACGTGCCTGACACGCCGGAACCACCTCGCGGACAGACCGGAACCACCTACCAGACATGCCTGAACCACCTGCCGAGCATGCCGGAACCACCTGCCGGACACGCCAAAATCACCTGCGGGCTAGGCCAGAACCACTTGTAGGACTCTCCTGGAGCACCTGCCGGGCATGCGGGAACCACCTCTCAGACGTGCCAGAACCACGTGCGGCACATGACGGAACCCATTACCGGACAGACCGGAACCACCTGCTGGACACGCCAGAATCACCTGCCAAGAACACCGGAACCACCTGAACAGCTCGCCAGAAACACCTGCCGGACATGCCAAAATCACCTGCCGGCTACACCAGAACCTCTTGCCGGACACTCCGGAATCACCTGCCAGACATGATGCAACCTAATGTCAGACGTGCCAGAACCACGTGCCAGAGACACCGGATGCAACTGCCGAGCATGCCGGAACCTCCTGCTCAACTCGCTGTAACCACCTGCCGGGGACGCCAAAATCACCTGTCAGCTAGGCCAGAACCACGTGGCGGACTCTATGGAATCACCCGCCGGGCATGCCGGAACCAGCTCTCAGACGTGCCAGAAGCACGTGCCGGACACGCCGGAACCACCTACTAGAGAGACCGGAACCACCTGCCAGACCCGCCTGAACCACCTGCTGAGTACGCTGGAACAACCTGCTCTACTCGCTGGAGCCACCTGCTGGACACGCCAAAATCACCTGATGGCTACGCCAGCACCACTCGGCAGACAAGCCAGAATCACCTGCAGGGTATGCCGGAACCACCTCTCAGACGTGCCAGAACCCCTTGTCGGACACTCCGGAATCACCTGTCAGGCATGCCGGAACCACCTCTCGAGCGTGCCAGAATGACGTGCCAGAGACACCGGATGCACCTGCCGAGCACGCCGGAACCTCCTCTTCGACTCGCCGGAACCACCAGCCAGAGACGCCAAAATCCCCTGCCAGGTAGGCCAGAATCACATGGCGGACGCTCCGGAATCTCCCGCCGGGAAGGTAGGAACCACCTCTCAAACATACTGGAAGCACGTGCCGGACATGCCGGCACCACGTACTGGACAGACCAGAAACACCTGCCGGACCTGCCTGAACCACCTGCTGAGCACACCGGAACAACTTGCTCGACTCCCTGGAGCCACCTGCTGGACACCCCAAAATCACCAGCCAGCTAGGCCAGAACCACTTGCCGTACACTCCGGAATCACCTGCTGGTTACACCAGAGCCACTTGGTGGACAATCCAGAATCACCTGCCGGACATGCCAGAACCACCTGTCACACATGCCGGAACCACGTGCCTGACACGCCGGAACCACCTCGCGGACAGACCGGAACCACCTACCAGACATGCCTGAACCACCTGCCGAGCATGCCGGAACCACCTGCCGGACACGCCAAAATCACCTGCGGGCTAGGCCAGAACCACTTGTAGGACTCTCCTGGAGCACCTGCCGGGCATGCGGGAACCACCTCTCAGACGTGCCAGAACCACGTGCGGCACATGACGGAACCCATTACCGGACAGACCGGAACCACCTGCTGGACACGCCAGAATCACCTGCCAAGAACACCGGAACCACCTGAACAGCTCGCCAGAAACACCTGCCGGACATGCCAAAATCACCTGCCGGCTACACCAGAACCTCTTGCCGGACACTCCGGAATCACCTGCCAGACATGATGCAACCTAATGTCAGACGTGCCAGAACCACGTGCCAGAGACACCGGATGCAACTGCCGAGCATGCCGGAACCTCCTGCTCAACTCGCTGTAACCACCTGCCGGGGACGCCAAAATCACCTGTCAGCTAGGCCAGAACCACGTGGCGGACTCTATGGAATCACCCGCCGGGCATGCCGGAACCAGCTCTCAGACGTGCCAGAAGCACGTGCCGGACACGCCGGAACCACCTACTAGAGAGACCGGAACCACCTGCCAGACCCGCCTGAACCACCTGCTGAGTACGCTGGAACAACCTGCTCTACTCGCTGGAGCCACCTGCTGGACACGCCAAAATCACCTGATGGCTACGCCAGCACCACTCGGCAGACAAGCCAGAATCACCTGCAGGGTATGCCGGAACCACCTCTCAGACGTGCCAGAACCCCTTGTCGGACACTCCGGAATCACCTGTCAGGCATGCCGGAACCACCTCTCGAGCGTGCCAGAATGACGTGCCAGAGACACCGGATGCACCTGCCGAGCACGCCGGAACCTCCTCTTCGACTCGCCGGAACCACCAGCCAGAGACGCCAAAATCCCCTGCCAGGTAGGCCAGAATCACATGGCGGACGCTCCGGAATCTCCCGCCGGGAAGGTAGGAACCACCTCTCAAACATACTGGAAGCACGTGCCGGACATGCCGGCACCACGTACTGGACAGACCAGAAACACCTGCCGGACCTGCCTGAACCACCTGCTGAGCACACCGGAACAACTTGCTCGACTCCCTGGAGCCACCTGCTGGACACCCCAAAATCACCAGCCAGCTAGGCCAGAACCACTTGCCGTACACTCCGGAATCACCTGCTGGTTACACCAGAGCCACTTGGTGGACAATCCAGAATCACCTGCCGGACATGCCAGAACCACCTGTCACACATGCCGGAACCACGTGCCTGACACGCCGGAACCACCTCGCGGACAGACCGGAACCACCTACCAGACATGCCTGAACCACCTGCCGAGCATGCCGGAACCACCTGCCGGACACGCCAAAATCACCTGCGGGCTAGGCCAGAACCACTTGTAGGACTCTCCTGGAGCACCTGCCGGGCATGCGGGAACCACCTCTCAGACGTGCCAGAACCACGTGCGGCACATGACGGAACCCATTACCGGACAGACCGGAACCACCTGCTGGACACGCCAGAATCACCTGCCAAGAACACCGGAACCACCTGAACAGCTCGCCAGAAACACCTGCCGGACATGCCAAAATCACCTGCCGGCTACACCAGAACCTCTTGCCGGACACTCCGGAATCACCTGCCAGACATGATGCAACCTAATGTCAGACGTGCCAGAACCACGTGCCAGAGACACCGGATGCAACTGCCGAGCATGCCGGAACCTCCTGCTCAACTCGCTGTAACCACCTGCCGGGGACGCCAAAATCACCTGTCAGCTAGGCCAGAACCACGTGGCGGACTCTATGGAATCACCCGCCGGGCATGCCGGAACCAGCTCTCAGACGTGCCAGAAGCACGTGCCGGACACGCCGGAACCACCTACTAGAGAGACCGGAACCACCTGCCAGACCCGCCTGAACCACCTGCTGAGTACGCTGGAACAACCTGCTCTACTCGCTGGAGCCACCTGCTGGACACGCCAAAATCACCTGATGGCTACGCCAGCACCACTCGGCAGACAAGCCAGAATCACCTGCAGGGTATGCCGGAACCACCTCTCAGACGTGCCAGAACCCCTTGTCGGACACTCCGGAATCACCTGTCAGGCATGCCGGAACCACCTCTCGAGCGTGCCAGAATGACGTGCCAGAGACACCGGATGCACCTGCCGAGCACGCCGGAACCTCCTCTTCGACTCGCCGGAACCACCAGCCAGAGACGCCAAAATCCCCTGCCAGGTAGGCCAGAATCACATGGCGGACGCTCCGGAATCTCCCGCCGGGAAGGTAGGAACCACCTCTCAAACATACTGGAAGCACGTGCCGGACATGCCGGCACCACGTACTGGACAGACCAGAAACACCTGCCGGACCTGCCTGAACCACCTGCTGAGCACACCGGAACAACTTGCTCGACTCGCTGGAGCCACCTGCTGGACACCCCAAAATCACCAGCCAGCTAGGCCAGAACCACTTGCCGTACACTCCGGAATCACCTGCTGGTTACACCAGAGCCACTTGGTGGACAATCCAGAATCACCTGCCGGACATGCCAGAACCACCTGTCACACATGCCGGAACCACGTGCCTGACACGCCGGAACCACCTCGCGGACAGACCGGAACCACCTACCAGACATGCCTGAACCACCTGCCGAGCATGCCGGAACCACCTGCCGGACACGCCAAAATCACCTGCGGGCTAGGCCAGAACCACTTGTAGGACTCTCCTGGAGCACCTGCCGGGCATGCGGGAACCACCTCTCAGACGTGCCAGAACCACGTGCGGCACATGACGGAACCCATTACCGGACAGACCGGAACCACCTGCTGGACACGCCAGAATCACCTGCCA
Source organism: Equus asinus (assembly GCF_041296235.1). Lineage (NCBI taxonomy): Eukaryota > Metazoa > Chordata > Mammalia > Perissodactyla > Equidae > Equus > Equus asinus. The sequence goes on from NW_027224858.1 coordinate 44,994, forward strand.
AGAACACCGGAACCACCTGAACAGCTCGCCAGAAACACCTGCCGGACATGCCAAAATCACCTGCCGGCTACACCAGAACCTCTTGCCGGACACTCCGGAATCACCTGCCAGACATGATGCAACCAAATGTCAGACGTGCCAGAACCACGTGCCAGAGACACCGGATGCAACTGCCGAGCATGCCGGAACCTCCTGCTCAACTCGCTGTAACCACCTGCCGGGGACGCCAAAATCACCTGTCAGCTAGGCCAGAACCACGTGGCGGACTCTATGGAATCACCCGCCGGGCATGCCGGAACCAGCTCTCAGACGTGCCAGAAGCACGTGCCGGACACGCCGGAACCACCTACTAGAGAGACCGGAACCACCTGCCAGACCCGCCTGAACCACCTGCTGAGTACGCTGGAACAACCTGCTCTACTCGCTGGAGCCACCTGCTGGACACGCCAAAATCACCTGATGGCTACGCCAGCACCACTCGGCAGACAAGCCAGAATCACCTGCAGGGTATGCCGGAACCACCTCTCAGACGTGCCAGAACCCCTTGTCGGACACTCCGGAATCACCTGTCAGGCATGCCGGAACCACCTCTCGAGCGTGCCAGAATGACGTGCCAGAGACACCGGATGCACCTGCCGAGCACGCCGGAACCTCCTCTTCGACTCGCCGGAACCACCAGCCAGAGACGCCAAAATCCCCTGCCAGGTAGGCCAGAATCACATGGCGGACGCTCCGGAATCTCCCGCCGGGAAGGTAGGAACCACCTCTCAAACATACTGGAAGCACGTGCCGGACATGCCGGCACCACGTACTGGACAGACCAGAAACACCTGCCGGACCTGCCTGAACCACCTGCTGAGCACACCGGAACAACTTGCTCGACTCGCTGGAGCCACCTGCTGGACACCCCAAAATCACCAGCCAGCTAGGCCAGAACCACTTGCCGTACACTCCGGAATCACCTGCTGGTTACACCAGAGCCACTTGGTGGACAATCCAGAATCACCTGCCGGACATGCCAGAACCACCTGTCACACATGCCGGAACCACGTGCCTGACACGCCGGAACCACCTCGCGGACAGACCGGAACCACCTACCAGACATGCCTGAACCACCTGCCGAGCATGCCGGAACCACCTGCCGGACACGCCAAAATCACCTGCGGGCTAGGCCAGAACCACTTGTAGGACTCTCCTGGAGCACCTGCCGGGCATGCGGGAACCAGCTCTCAGACGTGCCAGAACCACGTGCGGCACATGACGGAACCCATTACCGGACAGACCGGAACCACCTGCTGGACACGCCAGAATCACCTGCCAAGAACACCGGAACCACCTGAACAGCTCGCCAGAAACACCTGCCGGACATGCCAAAATCACCTGCCGGCTACACCAGAACCTCTTGCCGGACACTCCGGAATCACCTGCCAGACATGATGCAACCAAATGTCAGACGTGCCAGAACCACGTGCCAGAGACACCGGATGCAACTGCCGAGCATGCCGGAACCTCCTGCTCAACTCGCTGTAACCACCTGCCGGGGACGCCAAAATCACCTGTCAGCTAGGCCAGAACCACGTGGCGGACTCTATGGAATCACCCGCCGGGCATGCCGGAACCAGCTCTCAGACGTGCCAGAAGCACGTGCCGGACACGCCGGAACCACCTACTAGAGAGACCGGAACCACCTGCCAGACCCGCCTGAACCACCTGCTGAGTACGCTGGAACAACCTGCTCTACTCGCTGGAGCCACCTGCTGGACACGCCAAAATCACCTGATGGCTACGCCAGCACCACTCGGCAGACAAGCCAGAATCACCTGCAGGGTATGCCGGAACCACCTCTCAGACGTGCCAGAACCCCTTGTCGGACACTCCGGAATCACCTGTCAGGCATGCCGGAACCACCTCTCGAGCGTGCCAGAATGACGTGCCAGAGACACCGGATGCACCTGCCGAGCACGCCGGAACCTCCTGTTCGACTCGCCGGAACCACCAGCCAGAGACGCCAAAATCCCCTGCCAGGTAGGCCAGAATCACATGGCGGACGCTCCGGAATCTCCCGCCGGGAAGGTAGGAACCACCTCTCAAACATACTGGAAGCACGTGCCGGACATGCCGGCACCACGTACTGGACAGACCAGAAACACCTGCCGGACCTGCCTGAACCACCTGCTGAGCACACCGGAACAACTTGCTCGACTCGCTGGAGCCACCTGCTGGACACCCCAAAATCACCAGCCAGCTAGGCCAGAACCACTTGCCGTACACTCCGGAATCACCTGCTGGTTACACCAGAGCCACTTGGTGGACAATCCAGAATCACCTGCCGGACATGCCAGAACCACCTGTCACACATGCCGGAACCACGTGCCTGACACGCCGGAACCACCTCGCGGACAGACCGGAACCACCTACCAGACATGCCTGAACCACCTGCCGAGCATGCCGGAACCACCTGCCGGACACGCCAAAATCACCTGCGGGCTAGGCCAGAACCACTTGTAGGACTCTCCTGGAGCACCTGCCGGGCATGCGGGAACCACCTCTCAGACGTGCCAGAACCACGTGCGGCACATGACGGAACCCATTACCGGACAGACCGGAACCACCTGCTGGACACGCCAGAATCACCTGCCAAGAACACCGGAACCACCTGAACAGCTCGCCAGAAACACCTGCCGGACATGCCAAAATCACCTGCCGGCTACACCAGAACCTCTTGCCGGACACTCCGGAATCACCTGCCAGACATGATGCAACCAAATGTCAGACGTGCCAGAACCACGTGCCAGAGACACCGGATGCAACTGCCGAGCATGCCGGAACCTCCTGCTCAACTCGCTGTAACCACCTGCCGGGGACGCCAAAATCACCTGTCAGCTAGGCCAGAACCACGTGGCGGACTCTATGGAATCACCCGCCGGGCATGCCGGAACCAGCTCTCAGACGTGCCAGAAGCACGTGCCGGACACGCCGGAACCACCTACTAGAGAGACCGGAACCACCTGCCAGACCCGCCTGAACCACCTGCTGAGTACGCTGGAACAACCTGCTCTACTCGCTGGAGCCACCTGCTGGACACGCCAAAATCACCTGATGGCTACGCCAGCACCACTCGGCAGACAAGCCAGAATCACCTGCAGGGTATGCCGGAACCACCTCTCAGACGTGCCAGAACCCCTTGTCGGACACTCCGGAATCACCTGTCAGGCATGCCGGAACCACCTCTCGAGCGTGCCAGAATGACGTGCCAGAGACACCGGATGCACCTGCCGAGCACGCCGGAACCTCCTCTTCGACTCGCCGGAACCACCAGCCAGAGACGCCAAAATCCCCTGCCAGGTAGGCCAGAATCACATGGCGGACGCTCCGGAATCTCCCGCCGGGAAGGTAGGAACCACCTCTCAAACATACTGGAAGCACGTGCCGGACATGCCGGCACCACGTACTGGACAGACCAGAAACACCTGCCGGACCTGCCTGAACCACCTGCTGAGCACACCGGAACAACTTGCTCGACTCGCTGGAGCCACCTGCTGGACACCCCAAAATCACCAGCCAGCTAGGCCAGAACCACTTGCCGTACACTCCGGAATCACCTGCTGGTTACACCAGAGCCACTTGGTGGACAATCCAGAATCACCTGCCGGACATGCCAGAACCACCTGTCACACATGCCGGAACCACGTGCCTGACACGCCGGAACCACCTCGCGGACAGACCGGAACCACCTACCAGACATGCCTGAACCACCTGCCGAGCATGCCGGAACCACCTGCCGGACACGCCAAAATCACCTGCGGGCTAGGCCAGAACCACTTGTAGGACTCTCCTGGAGCACCTGCCGGGCATGCGGGAACCACCTCTCAGACGTGCCAGAACCACGTGCGGCACATGACGGAACCCATTACCGGACAGACCGGAACCACCTGCTGGACACGCCAGAATCACCTGCCAAGAACACCGGAACCACCTGAACAGCTCGCCAGAAACACCTGCCGGACATGCCAAAATCACCTGCCGGCTACACCAGAACCTCTTGCCGGACACTCCGGAATCACCTGCCAGACATGATGCAACCAAATGTCAGACGTGCCAGAACCACGTGCCAGAGACACCGGATGCAACTGCCGAGCATGCCGGAACCTCCTGCTCAACTCGCTGTAACCACCTGCCGGGGACGCCAAAATCACCTGTCAGCTAGGCCAGAACCACGTGGCGGACTCTATGGAATCACCCGCCGGGCATGCCGGAACCAGCTCTCAGACGTGCCAGAAGCACGTGCCGGACACGCCGGAACCACCTACTAGAGAGACCGGAACCACCTGCCAGACCCGCCTGAACCACCTGCTGAGTACGCTGGAACAACCTGCTCTACTCGCTGGAGCCACCTGCTGGACACGCCAAAATCACCTGATGGCTACGCCAGCACCACTCGGCAGACAAGCCAGAATCACCTGCAGGGTATGCCGGAACCACCTCTCAGACGTGCCAGAACCCCTTGTCGGACACTCCGGAATCACCTGTCAGGCATGCCGGAACCACCTCTCGAGCGTGCCAGAATGACGTGCCAGAGACACCGGATGCACCTGCCGAGCACGCCGGAACCTCCTGTTCGACTCGCCGGAACCACCAGCCAGAGACGCCAAAATCCCCTGCCAGGTAGGCCAGAATCACATGGCGGACGCTCCGGAATCTCCCGCCGGGAAGGTAGGAACCACCTCTCAAACATACTGGAAGCACGTGCCGGACATGCCGGCACCACGTACTGGACAGACCAGAAACACCTGCCGGACCTGCCTGAACCACCTGCTGAGCACACCGGAACAACTTGCTCGACTCGCTGGAGCCACCTGCTGGACACCCCAAAATCACCAGCCAGCTAGGCCAGAACCACTTGCCGTACACTCCGGAATCACCTGCTGGTTACACCAGAGCCACTTGGTGGACAATCCAGAATCACCTGCCGGACATGCCAGAACCACCTGTCACACATGCCGGAACCACGTGCCTGACACGCCGGAACCACCTCGCGGACAGACCGGAACCACCTACCAGACATGCCTGAACCACCTGCCGAGCATGCCGGAACCACCTGCCGGACACGCCAAAATCACCTGCGGGCTAGGCCAGAACCACTTGTAGGACTCTCCTGGAGCACCTGCCGGGCATGCGGGAACCACCTCTCAGACGTGCCAGAACCACGTGCGGCACATGACGGAACCCATTACCGGACAGACCGGAACCACCTGCTGGACACGCCAGAATCACCTGCCAAGAACACCGGAACCACCTGAACAGCTCGCCAGAAACACCTGCCGGACATGCCAAAATCACCTGCCGGCTACACCAGAACCTCTTGCCGGACACTCCGGAATCACCTGCCAGACATGATGCAACCAAATGTCAGACGTGCCAGAACCACGTGCCAGAGACACCGGATGCAACTGCCGAGCATGCCGGAACCTCCTGCTCAACTCGCTGTAACCACCTGCCGGGGACGCCAAAATCACCTGTCAGCTAGGCCAGAACCACGTGGCGGACTCTATGGAATCACCCGCCGGGCATGCCGGAACCAGCTCTCAGACGTGCCAGAAGCACGTGCCGGACACGCCGGAACCACCTACTAGAGAGACCGGAACCACCTGCCAGACCCGCCTGAACCACCTGCTGAGTACGCTGGAACAACCTGCTCTACTCGCTGGAGCCACCTGCTGGACACGCCAAAATCACCTGATGGCTACGCCAGCACCACTCGGCAGACAAGCCAGAATCACCTGCAGGGTATGCCGGAACCACCTCTCAGACGTGCCAGAACCCCTTGTCGGACACTCCGGAATCACCTGTCAGGCATGCCGGAACCACCTCTCGAGCGTGCCAGAATGACGTGCCAGAGACACCGGATGCACCTGCCGAGCACGCCGGAACCTCCTCTTCGACTCGCCGGAACCACCAGCCAGAGACGCCAAAATCCCCTGCCAGGTAGGCCAGAATCACATGGCGGACGCTCCGGAATCTCCCGCCGGGAAGGTAGGAACCACCTCTCAAACATACTGGAAGCACGTGCCGGACATGCCGGCACCACGTACTGGACAGACCAGAAACACCTGCCCGACCTGCCTGAACCACCTGCTGAGCACACCGGAACAACTTGCTCGACTCGCTGGAGCCACCTGCTGGACACCCCAAAATCACCAGCCAGCTAGGCCAGAACCACTTGCCGTACACTCCGGAATCACCTGCTGGTTACACCAGAGCCACTTGGTGGACAATCCAGAATCACCTGCCGGACATGCCAGAACCACCTGTCACACATGCCGGAACCACGTGCCTGACACGCCGGAACCACCTCGCGGACAGACCGGAACCACCTACCAGACATGCCTGAACCACCTGCCGAGCATGCCGGAACCACCTGCCGGACACGCCAAAATCACCTGCGGGCTAGGCCAGAACCACTTGTAGGACTCTCCTGGAGCACCTGCCGGGCATGCGGGAACCACCTCTCAGACGTGCCAGAACCACGTGCGGCACATGACGGAACCCATTACCGGACAGACCGGAACCACCTGCTGGACACGCCAGAATCACCTGCCAAGAACACCGGAACCACCTGAACAGCTCGCCAGAAACACCTGCCGGACATGCCAAAATCACCTGCCGGCTACACCAGAACCTCTTGCCGGACACTCCGGAATCACCTGCCAGACATGATGCAACCAAATGTCAGACGTGCCAGAACCACGTGCCAGAGACACCGGATGCAACTGCCGAGCATGCCGGAACCTCCTGCTCAACTCGCTGTAACCACCTGCCGGGGACGCCAAAATCACCTGTCAGCTAGGCCAGAACCACGTGGCGGACTCTATGGAATCACCCGCCGGGCATGCCGGAACCAGCTCTCAGACGTGCCAGAAGCACGTGCCGGACACGCCGGAACCACCTACTAGAGAGACCGGAACCACCTGCCAGACCCGCCTGAACCACCTGCTGAGTACGCTGGAACAACCTGCTCTACTCGCTGGAGCCACCTGCTGGACACGCCAAAATCACCTGATGGCTACGCCAGCACCACTCGGCAGACAAGCCAGAATCACCTGCAGGGTATGCCGGAACCACCTCTCAGACGTGCCAGAACCCCTTGTCGGACACTCCGGAATCACCTGTCAGGCATGCCGGAACCACCTCTCGAGCGTGCCAGAATGACGTGCCAGAGACACCGGATGCACCTGCCGAGCACGCCGGAACCTCCTGTTCGACTCGCCGGAACCACCAGCCAGAGACGCCAAAATCCCCTGCCAGGTAGGCCAGAATCACATGGCGGACGCTCCGGAATCTCCCGCCGGGAAGGTAGGAACCACCTCTCAAACATACTGGAAGCACGTGCCGGACATGCCGGCACCACGTACTGGACAGACCAGAAACACCTGCCGGACCTGCCTGAACCACCTGCTGAGCACACCGGAACAACTTGCTCGACTCGCTGGAGCCACCTGCTGGACACCCCAAAATCACCAGCCAGCTAGGCCAGAACCACTTGCCGTACACTCCGGAATCACCTGCTGGTTACACCAGAGCCACTTGGTGGACAATCCAGAATCACCTGCCGGACATGCCAGAACCACCTGTCACACATGCCGGAACCACGTGCCTGACACGCCGGAACCACCTCGCGGACAGACCGGAACCACCTACCAGACATGCCTGAACCACCTGCCGAGCATGCCGGAACCACCTGCCGGACACGCCAAAATCACCTGCGGGCTAGGCCAGAACCACTTGTAGGACTCTCCTGGAGCACCTGCCGGGCATGCGGGAACCACCTCTCAGACGTGCCAGAACCACGTGCGGCACATGACGGAACCCATTACCGGACAGACCGGAACCACCTGCTGGACACGCCAGAATCACCTGCCAAGAACACCGGAACCACCTGAACAGCTCGCCAGAAACACCTGCCGGACATGCCAAAATCACCTGCCGGCTACACCAGAACCTCTTGCCGGACACTCCGGAATCACCTGCCAGACATGATGCAACCAAATGTCAGACGTGCCAGAACCACGTGCCAGAGACACCGGATGCAACTGCCGAGCATGCCGGAACCTCCTGCTCAACTCGCTGTAACCACCTGCCGGGGACGCCAAAATCACCTGTCAGCTAGGCCAGAACCACGTGGCGGACTCTATGGAATCACCCGCCGGGCATGCCGGAACCAGCTCTCAGACGTGCCAGAAGCACGTGCCGGACACGCCGGAACCACCTACTAGAGAGACCGGAACCACCTGCCAGACCCGCCTGAACCACCTGCTGAGTACGCTGGAACAACCTGCTCTACTCGCTGGAGCCACCTGCTGGACACGCCAAAATCACCTGATGGCTACGCCAGCACCACTCGGCAGACAAGCCAGAATCACCTGCAGGGTATGCCGGAACCACCTCTCAGACGTGCCAGAACCCCTTGTCGGACACTCCGGAATCACCTGTCAGGCATGCCGGAACCACCTCTCGAACGTGCCAGAATGACGTGCCAGAGACACCGGATGCACCTGCCGAGCACGCCGGAACCTCCTCTTCGACTCGCCGGAACCACCAGCCAGAGACGCCAAAATCCCCTGCCAGGTAGGCCAGAATCACATGGCGGACGCTCCGGAATCTCCCGCCGGGAAGGTAGGAACCACCTCTCAAACATACTGGAAGCACGTGCCGGACATGCCGGCACCACGTACTGGACAGACCAGAAACACCTGCCGGACCTGCCTGAACCACCTGCTGAGCACACCGGAACAACTTGCTCGACTCGCTGGAGCCACCTGCTGGACACCCCAAAATCACCAGCCAGCTAGGCCAGAACCACTTGCCGTACACTCCGGAATCACCTGCTGGTTACACCAGAGCCACTTGGTGGACAATCCAGAATCACCTGCCGGACATGCCAGAACCACCTGTCACACATGCCGGAACCACGTGCCTGACACGCCGGAACCACCTCGCGGACAGACCGGAACCACCTACCAGACATGCCTGAACCACCTGCCGAGCATGCCGGAACCACCTGCCGGACACGCCAAAATCACCTGCGGGCTAGGCCAGAACCACTTGTAGGACTCTCCTGGAGCACCTGCCGGGCATGCGGGAACCACCTCTCAGACGTGCCAGAACCACGTGCGGCACATGACGGAACCCATTACCGGACAGACCGGAACCACCTGCTGGACACGCCAGAATCACCTGCCAAGAACACCGGAACCACCTGAACAGCTCGCCAGAAACACCTGCCGGACATGCCAAAATCACCTGCCGGCTACACCAGAACCTCTTGCCGGACACTCCGGAATCACCTGCCAGACATGATGCAACCAAATGTCAGACGTGCCAGAACCACGTGCCAGAGACACCGGATGCAACTGCCGAGCATGCCGGAACCTCCTGCTCAACTCGCTGTAACCACCTGCCGGGGACGCCAAAATCACCTGTCAGCTAGGCCAGAACCACGTGGCGGACTCTATGGAATCACCCGCCGGGCATGCCGGAACCAGCTCTCAGACGTGCCAGAAGCACGTGCCGGACACGCCGGAACCACCTACTAGAGAGACCGGAACCACCTGCCAGACCCGCCTGAACCACCTGCTGAGTACGCTGGAACAACCTGCTCTACTCGCTGGAGCCACCTGCTGGACACGCCAAAATCACCTGATGGCTACGCCAGCACCACTCGGCAGACAAGCCAGAATCACCTGCAGGGTATGCCGGAACCACCTCTCAGACGTGCCAGAACCCCTTGTCGGACACTCCGGAATCACCTGTCAGGCATGCCGGAACCACCTCTCGAGCGTGCCAGAATGACGTGCCAGAGACACCGGATGCACCTGCCGAGCACGCCGGAACCTCCTCTTCGACTCGCCGGAACCACCAGCCAGAGACGCCAAAATCCCCTGCCAGGTAGGCCAGAATCACATGGCGGACGCTCCGGAATCTCCCGCCGGGAAGGTAGGAACCACCTCTCAAACATACTGGAAGCACGTGCCGGACATGCCGGCACCACGTACTGGACAGACCAGAAACACCTGCCGGACCTGCCTGAACCACCTGCTGAGCACACCGGAACAACTTGCTCGACTCGCTGGAGCCACCTGCTGGACACCCCAAAATCACCAGCCAGCTAGGCCAGAACCACTTGCCGTACACTCCGGAATCACCTGCTGGTTACACCAGAGCCACTTGGTGGACAATCCAGAATCACCTGCCGGACATGCCAGAACCACCTGTCACACATGCCGGAACCACGTGCCTGACACGCCGGAACCACCTCGCGGACAGACCGGAACCACCTACCAGACATGCCTGAACCACCTGCCGAGCATGCCGGAACCACCTGCCGGACACGCCAAAATCACCTGCGGGCTAGGCCAGAACCACTTGTAGGACTCTCCTGGAGCACCTGCCGGGCATGCGGGAACCACCTCTCAGACGTCCCAGAACCACGTGCGGCACATGACGGAACCCATTACCGGACAGACCGGAACCACCTGCTGGACACGCCAGAATCACCTGCCAAGAACACCGGAACCACCTGAACAGCTCGCCAGAAACACCTGCCGGACATGCCAAAATCACCTGCCGGCTACACCAGAACCTCTTGCCGGACACTCCGGAATCACCTGCCAGACATGATGCAACCAAATGTCAGACGTGCCAGAACCACGTGCCAGAGACACCGGATGCAACTGCCGAGCATGCCGGAACCTCCTGCTCAACTCGCTGTAACCACCTGCCGGGGACGCCAAAATCACCTGTCAGCTAGGCCAGAACCACGTGGCGGACTCTATGGAATCACCCGCCGGGCATGCCGGAACCAGCTCTCAGACGTGCCAGAAGCACGTGCCGGACACGCCGGAACCACCTACTAGAGAGACCGGAACCACCTGCCAGACCCGCCTGAACCACCTGCTGAGTACGCTGGAACAACCTGCTCTACTCGCTGGAGCCACCTGCTGGACACGCCAAAATCACCTGATGGCTACGCCAGCACCACTCGGCAGACAAGCCAGAATCACCTGCAGGGTATGCCGGAACCACCTCTCAGACGTGCCAGAACCCCTTGTCGGACACTCCGGAATCACCTGTCAGGCATGCCGGAACCACCTCTCGAACGTGCCAGAATGACGTGCCAGAGACACCGGATGCACCTGCCGAGCACGCCGGAACCTCCTCTTCGACTCGCCGGAACCACCAGCCAGAGACGCCAAAATCCCCTGCCAGGTAGGCCAGAATCACATGGCGGACGCTCCGGAATCTCCCGCCGGGAAGGTAGGAACCACCTCTCAAACATACTGGAAGCACGTGCCGGACATGCCGGCACCACGTACTGGACAGACCAGAAACACCTGCCGGACCTGCCTGAACCACCTGCTGAGCACACCGGAACAACTTGCTCGACTCGCTGGAGCCACCTGCTGGACACCCCAAAATCACCAGCCAGCTAGGCCAGAACCACTTGCCGTACACTCCGGAATCACCTGCTGGTTACACCAGAGCCACTTGGTGGACAATCCAGAATCACCTGCCGGACATGCCAGAACCACCTGTCACACATGCCGGAACCACGTGCCTGACACGCCGGAACCACCTCGCGGACAGACCGGAACCACCTACCAGACATGCCTGAACCACCTGCCGAGCATGCCGGAACCACCTGCCGGACACGCCAAAATCACCTGCGGGCTAGGCCAGAACCACTTGTAGGACTCTCCTGGAGCACCTGCCGGGCATGCGGGAACCACCTCTCAGACGTGCCAGAACCACGTGCGGCACATGACGGAACCCATTACCGGACAGACCGGAACCACCTGCTGGACACGCCAGAATCACCTGCCAAGAACACCGGAACCACCTGAACAGCTCGCCAGAAACACCTGCCGGACATGCCAAAATCACCTGCCGGCTACACCAGAACCTCTTGCCGGACACTCCGGAATCACCTGCCAGACATGATGCAACCAAATGTCAGACGTGCCAGAACCACGTGCCAGAGACACCGGATGCAACTGCCGAGCATGCCGGAACCTCCTGCTCAACTCGCTGTAACCACCTGCCGGGGACGCCAAAATCACCTGTCAGCTAGGCCAGAACCACGTGGCGGACTCTATGGAATCACCCGCCGGGCATGCCGGAACCAGCTCTCAGACGTGCCAGAAGCACGTGCCGGACACGCCGGAACCACCTACTAGAGAGACCGGAACCACCTGCCAGACCCGCCTGAACCACCTGCTGAGTACGCTGGAACAACCTGCTCTACTCGCTGGAGCCACCTGCTGGACACGCCAAAATCACCTGATGGCTACGCCAGCACCACTCGGCAGACAAGCCAGAATCACCTGCAGGGTATGCCGGAACCACCTCTCAGACGTGCCAGAACCCCTTGTCGGACACTCCGGAATCACCTGTCAGGCATGCCGGAACCACCTCTCGAGCGTGCCAGAATGACGTGCCAGAGACACCGGATGCACCTGCCGAGCACGCCGGAACCTCCTCTTCGACTCGCCGGAACCACCAGCCAGAGACGCCAAAATCCCCTGCCAGGTAGGCCAGAATCACATGGCGGACGCTCCGGAATCTCCCGCCGGGAAGGTAGGAACCACCTCTCAAACATACTGGAAGCACGTGCCGGACATGCCGGCACCACGTACTGGACAGACCAGAAACACCTGCCGGACCTGCCTGAACCACCTGCTGAGCACACCGGAACAACTTGCTCGACTCGCTGGAGCCACCTGCTGGACACCCCAAAATCACCAGCCAGCTAGGCCAGAACCACTTGCCGTACACTCCGGAATCACCTGCTGGTTACACCAGAGCCACTTGGTGGACAATCCAGAATCACCTGCCGGACATGCCAGAACCACCTGTCACACATGCCGGAACCACGTGCCTGACACGCCGGAACCACCTCGCGGACAGACCGGAACCACCTACCAGACATGCCTGAACCACCTGCCGAGCATGCCGGAACCACCTGCCGGACACGCCAAAATCACCTGCGGGCTAGGCCAGAACCACTTGTAGGACTCTCCTGGAGCACCTGCCGGGCATGCGGGAACCACCTCTCAGACGTGCCAGAACCACGTGCGGCACATGACGGAACCCATTACCGGACAGACCGGAACCACCTGCTGGACACGCCAGAATCACCTGCCAAGAACACCGGAACCACCTGAACAGCTCGCCAGAAACACCTGCCGGACATGCCAAAATCACCTGCCGGCTACACCAGAACCTCTTGCCGGACACTCCGGAATCACCTGCCAGACATGATGCAACCAAATGTCAGACGTGCCAGAACCACGTGCCAGAGACACCGGATGCAACTGCCGAGCATGCCGGAACCTCCTGCTCAACTCGCTGTAACCACCTGCCGGGGACGCCAAAATCACCTGTCAGCTAGGCCAGAACCACGTGGCGGACTCTATGGAATCACCCGCCGGGCATGCCGGAACCAGCTCTCAGACGTGCCAGAAGCACGTGCCGGACACGCCGGAACCACCTACTAGAGAGACCGGAACCACCTGCCAGACCCGCCTGAACCACCTGCTGAGTACGCTGGAACAACCTGCTCTACTCGCTGGAGCCACCTGCTGGACACGCCAAAATCACCTGATGGCTACGCCAGCACCACTCGGCAGACAAGCCAGAATCACCTGCAGGGTATGCCGGAACCACCTCTCAGACGTGCCAGAACCCCTTGTCGGACACTCCGGAATCACCTGTCAGGCATGCCGGAACCACCTCTCGAACGTGCCAGAATGACGTGCCAGAGACACCGGATGCACCTGCCGAGCACGCCGGAACCTCCTCTTCGACTCGCCGGAACCACCAGCCAGAGACGCCAAAATCCCCTGCCAGGTAGGCCAGAATCACATGGCGGACGCTCCGGAATCTCCCGCCGGGAAGGTAGGAACCACCTCTCAAACATACTGGAAGCACGTGCCGGACATGCCGGCACCACGTACTGGACAGACCAGAAACACCTGCCGGACCTGCCTGAACCACCTGCTGAGCACACCGGAACAACTTGCTCGACTCGCTGGAGCCACCTGCTGGACACCCCAAAATCACCAGCCAGCTAGGCCAGAACCACTTGCCGTACACTCCGGAATCACCTGCTGGTTACACCAGAGCCACTTGGTGGACAATCCAGAATCACCTGCCGGACATGCCAGAACCACCTGTCACACATGCCGGAACCACGTGCCTGACACGCCGGAACCACCTCGCGGACAGACCGGAACCACCTACCAGACATGCCTGAACCACCTGCCGAGCATGCCGGAACCACCTGCCGGACACGCCAAAATCACCTGCGGGCTAGGCCAGAACCACTTGTAGGACTCTCCTGGAGCACCTGCCGGGCATGCGGGAACCACCTCTCAGACGTCCCAGAACCACGTGCGGCACATGACGGAACCCATTACCGGACAGACCGGAACCACCTGCTGGACACGCCAGAATCACCTGCCAAGAACACCGGAACCACCTGAACAGCTCGCCAGAAACACCTGCCGGACATGCCAAAATCACCTGCCGGCTACACCAGAACCTCTTGCCGGACACTCCGGAATCACCTGCCAGACATGATGCAACCAAATGTCAGACGTGCCAGAACCACGTGCCAGAGACACCGGATGCAACTGCCGAGCATGCCGGAACCTCCTGCTCAACTCGCTGTAACCACCTGCCGGGGACGCCAAAATCACCTGTCAGCTAGGCCAGAACCACGTGGCGGACTCTATGGAATCACCCGCCGGGCATGCCGGAACCAGCTCTCAGACGTGCCAGAAGCACGTGCCGGACACGCCGGAACCACCTACTAGAGAGACCGGAACCACCTGCCAGACCCGCCTGAACCACCTGCTGAGTACGCTGGAACAACCTGCTCTACTCGCTGGAGCCACCTGCTGGACACGCCAAAATCACCTGATGGCTACGCCAGCACCACTCGGCAGACAAGCCAGAATCACCTGCAGGGTATGCCGGAACCACCTCTCAGACGTGCCAGAACCCCTTGTCGGACACTCCGGAATCACCTGTCAGGCATGCCGGAACCACCTCTCGAGCGTGCCAGAATGACGTGCCAGAGACACCGGATGCACCTGCCGAGCACGCCGGAACCTCCTCTTCGACTCGCCGGAACCACCAGCCAGAGACGCCAAAATCCCCTGCCAGGTAGGCCAGAATCACATGGCGGACGCTCCGGAATCTCCCGCCGGGAAGGTAGGAACCACCTCTCAAACATACTGGAAGCACGTGCCGGACATGCCGGCACCACGTACTGGACAGACCAGAAACACCTGCCCGACCTGCCTGAACCACCTGCTGAGCACACCGGAACAACTTGCTCGACTCGCTGGAGCCACCTGCTGGACACCCCAAAATCACCAGCCAGCTAGGCCAGAACCACTTGCCGTACACTCCGGAATCACCTGCTGGTTACACCAGAGCCACTTGGTGGACAATCCAGAATCACCTGCCGGACATGCCAGAACCACCTGTCACACATGCCGGAACCACGTGCCTGACACGCCGGAACCACCTCGCGGACAGACCGGAACCACCTACCAGACATGCCTGAACCACCTGCCGAGCATGCCGGAACCACCTGCCGGACACGCCAAAATCACCTGCGGGCTAGGCCAGAACCACTTGTAGGACTCTCCTGGAGCACCTGCCGGGCATGCGGGAACCACCTCTCAGACGTGCCAGAACCACGTGCGGCACATGACGGAACCCATTACCGGACAGACCGGAACCACCTGCTGGACACGCCAGAATCACCTGCCAAGAACACCGGAACCACCTGAACAGCTCGCCAGAAACACCTGCCGGACATGCCAAAATCACCTGCCGGCTACACCAGAACCTCTTGCCGGACACTCCGGAATCACCTGCCAGACATGATGCAACCAAATGTCAGACGTGCCAGAACCACGTGCCAGAGACACCGGATGCAACTGCCGAGCATGCCGGAACCTCCTGCTCAACTCGCTGTAACCACCTGCCGGGGACGCCAAAATCACCTGTCAGCTAGGCCAGAACCACGTGGCGGACTCTATGGAATCACCCGCCGGGCATGCCGGAACCAGCTCTCAGACGTGCCAGAAGCACGTGCCGGACACGCCGGAACCACCTACTAGAGAGACCGGAACCACCTGCCAGACCCGCCTGAACCACCTGCTGAGTACGCTGGAACAACCTGCTCTACTCGCTGGAGCCACCTGCTGGACACGCCAAAATCACCTGATGGCTACGCCAGCACCACTCGGCAGACAAGCCAGAATCACCTGCAGGGTATGCCGGAACCACCTCTCAGACGTGCCAGAACCCCTTGTCGGACACTCCGGAATCACCTGTCAGGCATGCCGGAACCACCTCTCGAGCGTGCCAGAATGACGTGCCAGAGACACCGGATGCACCTGCCGAGCACGCCGGAACCTCCTCTTCGACTCGCCGGAACCACCAGCCAGAGACGCCAAAATCCCCTGCCAGGTAGGCCAGAATCACATGGCGGACGCTCCGGAATCTCCCGCCGGGAAGGTAGGAACCACCTCTCAAACATACTGGAAGCACGTGCCGGACATGCCGGCACCACGTACTGGACAGACCAGAAACACCTGCCGGACCTGCCTGAACCACCTGCTGAGCACACCGGAACAACTTGCTCGACTCGCTGGAGCCACCTGCTGGACACCCCAAAATCACCAGCCAGCTAGGCCAGAACCACTTGCCGTACACTCCGGAATCACCTGCTGGTTACACCAGAGCCACTTGGTGGACAATCCAGAATCACCTGCCGGACATGCCAGAACCACCTGTCACACATGCCGGAACCACGTGCCTGACACGCCGGAACCACCTCGCGGACAGACCGGAACCACCTACCAGACATGCCTGAACCACCTGCCGAGCATGCCGGAACCACCTGCCGGACACGCCAAAATCACCTGCGGGCTAGGCCAGAACCACTTGTAGGACTCTCCTGGAGCACCTGCCGGGCATGCGGGAACCACCTCTCAGACGTGCCAGAACCACGTGCGGCACATGACGGAACCCATTACCGGACAGACCGGAACCACCTGCTGGACACGCCAGAATCACCTGCCAAGAACACCGGAACCACCTGAACAGCTCGCCAGAAACACCTGCCGGACATGCCAAAATCACCTGCCGGCTACACCAGAACCTCTTGCCGGACACTCCGGAATCACCTGCCAGACATGATGCAACCAAATGTCAGACGTGCCAGAACCACGTGCCAGAGACACCGGATGCAACTGCCGAGCATGCCGGAACCTCCTGCTCAACTCGCTGTAACCACCTGCCGGGGACGCCAAAATCACCTGTCAGCTAGGCCAGAACCACGTGGCGGACTCTATGGAATCACCCGCCGGGCATGCCGGAACCAGCTCTCAGACGTGCCAGAAGCACGTGCCGGACACGCCGGAACCACCTACTAGAGAGACCGGAACCACCTGCCAGACCCGCCTGAACCACCTGCTGAGTACGCTGGAACAACCTGCTCTACTCGCTGGAGCCACCTGCTGGACACGCCAAAATCACCTGATGGCTACGCCAGCACCACTCGGCAGACAAGCCAGAATCACCTGCAGGGTATGCCGGAACCACCTCTCAGACGTGCCAGAACCCCTTGTCGGACACTCCGGAATCACCTGTCAGGCATGCCGGAACCACCTCTCGAACGTGCCAGAATGACGTGCCAGAGACACCGGATGCACCTGCCGAGCACGCCGGAACCTCCTCTTCGACTCGCCGGAACCACCAGCCAGAGACGCCAAAATCCCCTGCCAGGTAGGCCAGAATCACATGGCGGACGCTCCGGAATCTCCCGCCGGGAAGGTAGGAACCACCTCTCAAACATACTGGAAGCACGTGCCGGACATGCCGGCACCACGTACTGGACAGACCAGAAACACCTGCCGGACCTGCCTGAACCACCTGCTGAGCACACCGGAACAACTTGCTCGACTCGCTGGAGCCACCTGCTGGACACCCCAAAATCACCAGCCAGCTATGCCAGAACCACTTGCCGTACACTCCGGAATCACCTGCTGGTTACACCAGAGCCACTTGGTGGACAATCCAGAATCACCTGCCGGACATGCCAGAACCACCTGTCACACATGCCGGAACCACGTGCCTGACACGCCGGAACCACCTCGCGGACAGACCGGAACCACCTACCAGACATGCCTGAACCACCTGCCGAGCATGCCGGAACCACCTGCCGGACACGCCAAAATCACCTGCGGGCTAGGCCAGAACCACTTGTAGGACTCTCCTGGAGCACCTGCCGGGCATGCGGGAACCACCTCTCAGACGTCCCAGAACCACGTGCGGCACATGACGGAACCCATTACCGGACAGACCGGAACCACCTGCTGGACACGCCAGAATCACCTGCCAAGAACACCGGAACCACCTGAACAGCTCGCCAGAAACACCTGCCGGACATGCCAAAATCACCTGCCGGCTACACCAGAACCTCTTGCCGGACACTCCGGAATCACCTGCCAGACATGATGCAACCAAATGTCAGACGTGCCAGAACCACGTGCCAGAGACACCGGATGCAACTGCCGAGCATGCCGGAACCTCCTGCTCAACTCGCTGTAACCACCTGCCGGGGACGCCAAAATCACCTGTCAGCTAGGCCAGAACCACGTGGCGGACTCTATGGAATCACCCGCCGGGCATGCCGGAACCAGCTCTCAGACGTGCCAGAAGCACGTGCCGGACACGCCGGAACCACCTACTAGAGAGACCGGAACCACCTGCCAGACCCGCCTGAACCACCTGCTGAGTACGCTGGAACAACCTGCTCTACTCGCTGGAGCCACCTGCTGGACACGCCAAAATCACCTGATGGCTACGCCAGCACCACTCGGCAGACAAGCCAGAATCACCTGCAGGGTATGCCGGAACCACCTCTCAGACGTGCCAGAACCCCTTGTCGGACACTCCGGAATCACCTGTCAGGCATGCCGGAACCACCTCTCGAGCGTGCCAGAATGACGTGCCAGAGACACCGGATGCACCTGCCGAGCACGCCGGAACCTCCTCTTCGACTCGCCGGAACCACCAGCCAGAGACGCCAAAATCCCCTGCCAGGTAGGCCAGAATCACATGGCGGACGCTCCGGAATCTCCCGCCGGGAAGGTAGGAACCACCTCTCAAACATACTGGAAGCACGTGCCGGACATGCCGGCACCACGTACTGGACAGACCAGAAACACCTGCCGGACCTGCCTGAACCACCTGCTGAGCACACCGGAACAACTTGCTCGACTCGCTGGAGCCACCTGCTGGACACCCCAAAATCACCAGCCAGCTATGCCAGAACCACTTGCCGTACACTCCGGAATCACCTGCTGGTTACACCAGAGCCACTTGGTGGACAATCCAGAATCACCTGCCGGACATGCCAGAACCACCTGTCACACATGCCGGAACCACGTGCCTGACACGCCGGAACCACCTCGCGGACAGACCGGAACCACCTACCAGACATGCCTGAACCACCTGCCGAGCATGCCGGAACCACCTGCCGGACACGCCAAAATCACCTGCGGGCTAGGCCAGAACCACTTGTAGGACTCTCCTGGAGCACCTGCCGGGCATGCGGGAACCACCTCTCAGACGTGCCAGAACCACGTGCGGCACATGACGGAACCCATTACCGGACAGACCGGAACCACCTGCTGGACACGCCAGAATCACCTGCCAAGAACACCGGAACCACCTGAACAGCTCGCCAGAAACACCTGCCGGACATGCCAAAATCACCTGCCGGCTACACCAGAACCTCTTGCCGGACACTCCGGAATCACCTGCCAGACATGATGCAACCAAATGTCAGACGTGCCAGAACCACGTGCCAGAGACACCGGATGCAACTGCCGAGCATGCCGGAACCTCCTGCTCAACTCGCTGTAACCACCTGCCGGGGACGCCAAAATCACCTGTCAGCTAGGCCAGAACCACGTGGCGGACTCTATGGAATCACCCGCCGGGCATGCCGGAACCAGCTCTCAGACGTGCCAGAAGCACGTGCCGGACACGCCGGAACCACCTACTAGAGAGACCGGAACCACCTGCCAGACCCGCCTGAACCACCTGCTGAGTACGCTGGAACAACCTGCTCTACTCGCTGGAGCCACCTGCTGGACACGCCAAAATCACCTGATGGCTACGCCAGCACCACTCGGCAGACAAGCCAGAATCACCTGCAGGGTATGCCGGAACCACCTCTCAGACGTGCCAGAACCCCTTGTCGGACACTCCGGAATCACCTGTCAGGCATGCCGGAACCACCTCTCGAACGTGCCAGAATGACGTGCCAGAGACACCGGATGCACCTGCCGAGCACGCCGGAACCTCCTCTTCGACTCGCCGGAACCACCAGCCAGAGACGCCAAAATCCCCTGCCAGGTAGGCCAGAATCACATGGCGGACGCTCCGGAATCTCCCGCCGGGAAGGTAGGAACCACCTCTCAAACATACTGGAAGCACGTGCCGGACATGCCGGCACCACGTACTGGACAGACCAGAAACACCTGCCGGACCTGCCTGAACCACCTGCTGAGCACACCGGAACAACTTGCTCGACTCGCTGGAGCCACCTGCTGGACACCCCAAAATCACCAGCCAGCTATGCCAGAACCACTTGCCGTACACTCCGGAATCACCTGCTGGTTACACCAGAGCCACTTGGTGGACAATCCAGAATCACCTGCCGGACATGCCAGAACCACCTGTCACACATGCCGGAACCACGTGCCTGACACGCCGGAACCACCTCGCGGACAGACCGGAACCACCTACCAGACATGCCTGAACCACCTGCCGAGCATGCCGGAACCACCTGCCGGACACGCCAAAATCACCTGCGGGCTAGGCCAGAACCACTTGTAGGACTCTCCTGGAGCACCTGCCGGGCATGCGGGAACCACCTCTCAGACGTCCCAGAACCACGTGCGGCACATGACGGAACCCATTACCGGACAGACCGGAACCACCTGCTGGACACGCCAGAATCACCTGCCAAGAACACCGGAACCACCTGAACAGCTCGCCAGAAACACCTGCCGGACATGCCAAAATCACCTGCCGGCTACACCAGAACCTCTTGCCGGACACTCCGGAATCACCTGCCAGACATGATGCAACCAAATGTCAGACGTGCCAGAACCACGTGCCAGAGACACCGGATGCAACTGCCGAGCATGCCGGAACCTCCTGCTCAACTCGCTGTAACCACCTGCCGGGGACGCCAAAATCACCTGTCAGCTAGGCCAGAACCACGTGGCGGACTCTATGGAATCACCCGCCGGGCATGCCGGAACCAGCTCTCAGACGTGCCAGAAGCACGTGCCGGACACGCCGGAACCACCTACTAGAGAGACCGGAACCACCTGCCAGACCCGCCTGAACCACCTGCTGAGTACGCTGGAACAACCTGCTCTACTCGCTGGAGCCACCTGCTGGACACGCCAAAATCACCTGATGGCTACGCCAGCACCACTCGGCAGACAAGCCAGAATCACCTGCAGGGTATGCCGGAACCACCTCTCAGACGTGCCAGAACCCCTTGTCGGACACTCCGGAATCACCTGTCAGGCATGCCGGAACCACCTCTCGAACGTGCCAGAATGACGTGCCAGAGACACCGGATGCACCTGCCGAGCACGCCGGAACCTCCTCTTCGACTCGCCGGAACCACCAGCCAGAGACGCCAAAATCCCCTGCCAGGTAGGCCAGAATCACATGGCGGACGCTCCGGAATCTCCCGCCGGGAAGGTAGGACCCACCTCTCAAACATACTGGAAGCACGTGCCGGACATGCCGGCACCACGTACTGGACAGACCAGAAACACCTGCCGGACCTGCCTGAACCACCTGCTGAGCACACCGGAACAACTTGCTCGACTCGCTGGAGCCACCTGCTGGACACCCCAAAATCACCAGCCAGCTATGCCAGAACCACTTGCCGTACACTCCGGAATCACCTGCTGGTTACACCAGAGCCACTTGGTGGACAATCCAGAATCACCTGCCGGACATGCCAGAACCACCTGTCACACATGCCGGAACCACGTGCCTGACACGCCGGAACCACCTCGCGGACAGACCGGAACCACCTACCAGACATGCCTGAACCACCTGCCGAGCATGCCGGAACCACCTGCCGGACACGCCAAAATCACCTGCGGGCTAGGCCAGAACCACTTGTAGGACTCTCCTGGAGCACCTGCCGGGCATGCGGGAACCACCTCTCAGACGTCCCAGAACCACGTGCGGCACATGACGGAACCCATTACCGGACAGACCGGAACCACCTGCTGGACACGCCAGAATCACCTGCCAAGAACACCGGAACCACCTGAACAGCTCGCCAGAAACACCTGCCGGACATGCCAAAATCACCTGCCGGCTACACCAGAACCTCTTGCCGGACACTCCGGAATCACCTGCCAGACATGATGCAACCAAATGTCAGACGTGCCAGAACCACGTGCCAGAGACACCGGATGCAACTGCCGAGCATGCCGGAACCTCCTGCTCAACTCGCTGTAACCACCTGCCGGGGACGCCAAAATCACCTGTCAGCTAGGCCAGAACCACGTGGCGGACTCTATGGAATCACCCGCCGGGCATGCCGGAACCAGCTCTCAGACGTGCCAGAAGCACGTGCCGGACACGCCGGAACCACCTACTAGAGAGACCGGAACCACCTGCCAGACCCGCCTGAACCACCTGCTGAGTACGCTGGAACAACCTGCTCTACTCGCTGGAGCCACCTGCTGGACACGCCAAAATCACCTGATGGCTACGCCAGCACCACTCGGCAGACAAGCCAGAATCACCTGCAGGGTATGCCGGAACCACCTCTCAGACGTGCCAGAACCCCTTGTCGGACACTCCGGAATCACCTGTCAGGCATGCCGGAACCACCTCTCGAACGTGCCAGAATGACGTGCCAGAGACACCGGATGCACCTGCCGAGCACGCCGGAACCTCCTCTTCGACTCGCCGGAACCACCAGCCAGAGACGCCAAAATCCCCTGCCAGGTAGGCCAGAATCACATGGCGGACGCTCCGGAATCTCCCGCCGGGAAGGTAGGAACCACCTCTCAAACATACTGGAAGCACGTGCCGGACATGCCGGCACCACGTACTGGACAGACCAGAAACACCTGCCGGACCTGCCTGAACCACCTGCTGAGCACACCGGAACAACTTGCTCGACTCGCTGGAGCCACCTGCTGGACACCCCAAAATCACCAGCCAGCTATGCCAGAACCACTTGCCGTACACTCCGGAATCACCTGCTGGTTACACCAGAGCCACTTGGTGGACAATCCAGAATCACCTGCCGGACATGCCAGAACCACCTGTCACACATGCCGGAACCACGTGCCTGACACGCCGGAACCACCTCGCGGACAGACCGGAACCACCTACCAGACATGCCTGAACCACCTGCCGAGCATGCCGGAACCACCTGCCGGACACGCCAAAATCACCTGCGGGCTAGGCCAGAACCACTTGTAGGACTCTCCTGGAGCACCTGCCGGGCATGCGGGAACCACCTCTCAGACGTGCCAGAACCACGTGCGGCACATGACGGAACCCATTACCGGACAGACCGGAACCACCTGCTGGACACGCCAGAATCACCTGCCAAGAACACCGGAACCACCTGAACAGCTCGCCAGAAACACCTGCCGGACATGCCAAAATCACCTGCCGGCTACACCAGAACCTCATGCCGGACACTCCGGAATCACCTGCCAGACATGATGCAACCAAATGTCAGACGTGCCAGAACCACGTGCCAGAGACACCGGATGCAACTGCCGAGCATGCCGGAACCTCCTGCTCAACTCGCTGTAACCACCTGCCGGGGACGCCAAAATCACCTGTCAGCTAGGCCAGAACCACGTGGCGGACTCTATGGAATCACCCGCCGGGCATGCCGGAACCAGCTCTCAGACGTGCCAGAAGCACGTGCCGGACACGCCGGAACCACCTACTAGAGAGACCGGAACCACCTGCCAGACCCGCCTGAACCACCTGCTGAGTACGCTGGAACAACCTGCTCTACTCGCTGGAGCCACCTGCTGGACACGCCAAAATCACCTGATGGCTACGCCAGCACCACTCGGCAGACAAGCCAGAATCACCTGCAGGGTATGCCGGAACCACCTCTCAGACGTGCCAGAACCCCTTGTCGGACACTCCGGAATCACCTGTCAGGCATGCCGGAACCACCTCTCGAACGTGCCAGAATGACGTGCCAGAGACACCGGATGCACCTGCCGAGCACGCCGGAACCTCCTCTTCGACTCGCCGGAACCACCAGCCAGAGACGCCAAAATCCCCTGCCAGGTAGGCCAGAATCACATGGCGGACGCTCCGGAATCTCCCGCCGGGAAGGTAGGAACCACCTCTCAAACATACTGGAAGCACGTGCCGGACATGCCGGCACCACGTACTGGACAGACCAGAAACACCTGCCGGACCTGCCTGAACCACCTGCTGAGCACACCGGAACAACTTGCTCGACTCGCTGGAGCCACCTGCTGGACACCCCAAAATCACCAGCCAGCTATGCCAGAACCACTTGCCGTACACTCCGGAATCACCTGCTGGTTACACCAGAGCCACTTGGTGGACAATCCAGAATCACCTGCCGGACATGCCAGAACCACCTGTCACACATGCCGGAACCACGTGCCTGACACGCCGGAACCACCTCGCGGACAGACCGGAACCACCTACCAGACATGCCTGAACCACCTGCCGAGCATGCCGGAACCACCTGCCGGACACGCCAAAATCACCTGCGGGCTAGGCCAGAACCACTTGTAGGACTCTCCTGGAGCACCTGCCGGGCATGCGGGAACCACCTCTCAGACGTGCCAGAACCACGTGCGGCACATGACGGAACCCATTACCGGACAGACCGGAACCACCTGCTGGACACGCCAGAATCACCTGCCAAGAACACCGGAACCACCTGAACAGCTCGCCAGAAACACCTGCCGGACATGCCAAAATCACCTGCCGGCTACACCAGAACCTCTTGCCGGACACTCCGGAATCACCTGCCAGACATGATGCAACCAAATGTCAGACGTGCCAGAACCACGTGCCAGAGACACCGGATGCAACTGCCGAGCATGCCGGAACCTCCTGCTCAACTCGCTGTAACCACCTGCCGGGGACGCCAAAATCACCTGTCAGCTAGGCCAGAACCACGTGGCGGACTCTATGGAATCACCCGCCGGGCATGCCGGAACCAGCTCTCAGACGTGCCAGAAGCACGTGCCGGACACGCCGGAACCACCTACTAGAGAGACCGGAACCACCTGCCAGACCCGCCTGAACCACCTGCTGAGTACGCTGGAACAACCTGCTCTACTCGCTGGAGCCACCTGCTGGACACGCCAAAATCACCTGATGGCTACGCCAGCACCACTCGGCAGACAAGCCAGAATCACCTGCAGGGTATGCCGGAACCACCTCTCAGACGTGCCAGAACCCCTTGTCGGACACTCCGGAATCACCTGTCAGGCATGCCGGAACCACCTCTCGAACGTGCCAGAATGACGTGCCAGAGACACCGGATGCACCTGCCGAGCACGCCGGAACCTCCTCTTCGACTCGCCGGAACCACCAGCCAGAGACGCCAAAATCCCCTGCCAGGTAGGCCAGAATCACATGGCGGACGCTCCGGAATCTCCCGCCGGGAAGGTAGGAACCACCTCTCAAACATACTGGAAGCACGTGCCGGACATGCCGGCACCACGTACTGGACAGACCAGAAACACCTGCCGGACCTGCCTGAACCACCTGCTGAGCACACCGGAACAACTTGCTCGACTCGCTGGAGCCACCTGCTGGACACCCCAAAATCACCAGCCAGCTAGGCCAGAACCACTTGCCGTACACTCCGGAATCACCTGCTGGTTACACCAGAGCCACTTGGTGGACAATCCAGAATCACCTGCCGGACATGCCAGAACCACCTGTCACACATGCCGGAACCACGTGCCTGACACGCCGGAACCACCTCGCGGACAGACCGGAACCACCTACCAGACATGCCTGAACCACCTGCCGAGCATGCCGGAACCACCTGCCGGACACGCCAAAATCACCTGCGGGCTAGGCCAGAACCACTTGTAGGACTCTCCTGGAGCACCTGCCGGGCATGCGGGAACCACCTCTCAGACGTGCCAGAACCACGTGCGGCACATGACGGAACCCATTACCGGACAGACCGGAACCACCTGCTGGACACGCCAGAATCACCTGCCAAGAACACCGGAACCACCTGAACAGCTCGCCAGAAACACCTGCCGGACATGCCAAAATCACCTGCCGGCTACACCAGAACCTCATGCCGGACACTCCGGAATCACCTGCCAGACATGATGCAACCAAATGTCAGACGTGCCAGAACCACGTGCCAGAGACACCGGATGCAACTGCCGAGCATGCCGGAACCTCCTGCTCAACTCGCTGTAACCACCTGCCGGGGACGCCAAAATCACCTGTCAGCTAGGCCAGAACCACGTGGCGGACTCTATGGAATCACCCGCCGGGCATGCCGGAACCAGCTCTCAGACGTGCCAGAAGCACGTGCCGGACACGCCGGAACCACCTACTAGAGAGACCGGAACCACCTGCCAGACCCGCCTGAACCACCTGCTGAGTACGCTGGAACAACCTGCTCTACTCGCTGGAGCCACCTGCTGGACACGCCAAAATCACCTGATGGCTACGCCAGCACCACTCGGCAGACAAGCCAGAATCACCTGCAGGGTATGCCGGAACCACCTCTCAGACGTGCCAGAACCCCTTGTCGGACACTCCGGAATCACCTGTCAGGCATGCCGGAACCACCTCTCGAACGTGCCAGAATGACGTGCCAGAGACACCGGATGCACCTGCCGAGCACGCCGGAACCTCCTCTTCGACTCGCCGGAACCACCAGCCAGAGACGCCAAAATCCCCTGCCAGGTAGGCCAGAATCACATGGCGGACGCTCCGGAATCTCCCGCCGGGAAGGTAGGAACCACCTCTCAAACATACTGGAAGCACGTGCCGGACATGCCGGCACCACGTACTGGACAGACCAGAAACACCTGCCGGACCTGCCTGAACCACCTGCTGAGCACACCGGAACAACTTGCTCGACTCGCTGGAGCCACCTGCTGGACACCCCAAAATCACCAGCCAGCTATGCCAGAACCACTTGCCGTACACTCCGGAATCACCTGCTGGTTACACCAGAGCCACTTGGTGGACAATCCAGAATCACCTGCCGGACATGCCAGAACCACCTGTCACACATGCCGGAACCACGTGCCTGACACGCCGGAACCACCTCGCGGACAGACCGGAACCACCTACCAGACATGCCTGAACCACCTGCCGAGCATGCCGGAACCACCTGCCGGACACGCCAAAATCACCTGCGGGCTAGGCCAGAACCACTTGTAGGACTCTCCTGGAGCACCTGCCGGGCATGCGGGAACCACCTCTCAGACGTGCCAGAACCACGTGCGGCACATGACGGAACCCATTACCGGACAGACCGGAACCACCTGCTGGACACGCCAGAATCACCTGCCAAGAACACCGGAACCACCTGAACAGCTCGCCAGAAACACCTGCCGGACATGCCAAAATCACCTGCCGGCTACACCAGAACCTCTTGCCGGACACTCCGGAATCACCTGCCAGACATGATGCAACCAAATGTCAGACGTGCCAGAACCACGTGCCAGAGACACCGGATGCAACTGCCGAGCATGCCGGAACCTCCTGCTCAACTCGCTGTAACCACCTGCCGGGGACGCCAAAATCACCTGTCAGCTAGGCCAGAACCACGTGGCGGACTCTATGGAATCACCCGCCGGGCATGCCGGAACCAGCTCTCAGACGTGCCAGAAGCACGTGCCGGACACGCCGGAACCACCTACTAGAGAGACCGGAACCACCTGCCAGACCCGCCTGAACCACCTGCTGAGTACGCTGGAACAACCTGCTCTACTCGCTGGAGCCACCTGCTGGACACGCCAAAATCACCTGATGGCTACGCCAGCACCACTCGGCAGACAAGCCAGAATCACCTGCAGGGTATGCCGGAACCACCTCTCAGACGTGCCAGAACCCCTTGTCGGACACTCCGGAATCACCTGTCAGGCATGCCGGAACCACCTCTCGAACGTGCCAGAATGACGTGCCAGAGACACCGGATGCACCTGCCGAGCACGCCGGAACCTCCTCTTCGACTCGCCGGAACCACCAGCCAGAGACGCCAAAATCCCCTGCCAGGTAGGCCAGAATCACATGGCGGACGCTCCGGAATCTCCCGCCGGGAAGGTAGGAACCACCTCTCAAACATACTGGAAGCACGTGCCGGACATGCCGGCACCACGTACTGGACAGACCAGAAACACCTGCCGGACCTGCCTGAACCACCTGCTGAGCACACCGGAACAACTTGCTCGACTCGCTGGAGCCACCTGCTGGACACCCCAAAATCACCAGCCAGCTATGCCAGAACCACTTGCCGTACACTCCGGAATCACCTGCTGGTTACACCAGAGCCACTTGGTGGACAATCCAGAATCACCTGCCGGACATGCCAGAACCACCTGTCACACATGCCGGAACCACGTGCCTGACACGCCGGAACCACCTCGCGGACAGACCGGAACCACCTACCAGACATGCCTGAACCACCTGCCGAGCATGCCGGAACCACCTGCCGGACACGCCAAAATCACCTGCGGGCTAGGCCAGAACCACTTGTAGGACTCTCCTGGAGCACCTGCCGGGCATGCGGGAACCAGCTCTCAGACGTGCCAGAACCACGTGCGGCACATGACGGAACCCATTACCGGACAGACCGGAACCACCTGCTGGACACGCCAGAATCACCTGCCAAGAACACCGGAACCACCTGAACAGCTCGCCAGAAACACCTGCCGGACATGCCAAAATCACCTGCCGGCTACACCAGAACCTCTTGCCGGACACTCCGGAATCACCTGCCAGACATGATGCAACCAAATGTCAGACGTGCCAGAACCACGTGCCAGAGACACCGGATGCAACTGCCGAGCATGCCGGAACCTCCTGCTCAACTCGCTGTAACCACCTGCCGGGGACGCCAAAATCACCTGTCAGCTAGGCCAGAACCACGTGGCGGACTCTATGGAATCACCCGCCGGGCATGCCGGAACCAGCTCTCAGACGTGCCAGAAGCACGTGCCGGACACGCCGGAACCACCTACTAGAGAGACCGGAACCACCTGCCAGACCCGCCTGAACCACCTGCTGAGTACGCTGGAACAACCTGCTCTACTCGCTGGAGCCACCTGCTGGACACGCCAAAATCACCTGATGGCTACGCCAGCACCACTCGGCAGACAAGCCAGAATCACCTGCAGGGTATGCCGGAACCACCTCTCAGACGTGCCAGAACCCCTTGTCGGACACTCCGGAATCACCTGTCAGGCATGCCGGAACCACCTCTCGAACGTGCCAGAATGACGTGCCAGAGACACCGGATGCACCTGCCGAGCACGCCGGAACCTCCTCTTCGACTCGCCGGAACCACCAGCCAGAGACGCCAAAATCCCCTGCCAGGTAGGCCAGAATCACATGGCGGACGCTCCGGAATCTCCCGCCGGGAAGGTAGGAACCACCTCTCAAACATACTGGAAGCACGTGCCGGACATGCCGGCACCACGTACTGGACAGACCAGAAACACCTGCCGGACCTGCCTGAACCACCTGCTGAGCACACCGGAACAACTTGCTCGACTCGCTGGAGCCACCTGCTGGACACCCCAAAATCACCAGCCAGCTATGCCAGAACCACTTGCCGTACACTCCGGAATCACCTGCTGGTTACACCAGAGCCACTTGGTGGACAATCCAGAATCACCTGCCGGACATGCCAGAACCACCTGTCACACATGCCGGAACCACGTGCCTGACACGCCGGAACCACCTCGCGGACAGACCGGAACCACCTACCAGACATGCCTGAACCACCTGCCGAGCATGCCGGAACCACCTGCCGGACACGCCAAAATCACCTGCGGGCTAGGCCAGAACCACTTGTAGGACTCTCCTGGAGCACCTGCCGGGCATGCGGGAACCACCTCTCAGACGTCCCAGAACCACGTGCGGCACATGACGGAACCCATTACCGGACAGACCGGAACCACCTGCTGGACACGCCAGAATCACCTGCCAAGAACACCGGAACCACCTGAACAGCTCGCCAGAAACACCTGCCGGACATGCCAAAATCACCTGCCGGCTACACCAGAACCTCTTGCCGGACACTCCGGAATCACCTGCCAGACATGATGCAACCAAATGTCAGACGTGCCAGAACCACGTGCCAGAGACACCGGATGCAACTGCCGAGCATGCCGGAACCTCCTGCTCAACTCGCTGTAACCACCTGCCGGGGACGCCAAAATCACCTGTCAGCTAGGCCAGAACCACGTGGCGGACTCTATGGAATCACCCGCCGGGCATGCCGGAACCAGCTCTCAGACGTGCCAGAAGCACGTGCCGGACACGCCGGAACCACCTACTAGAGAGACCGGAACCACCTGCCAGACCCGCCTGAACCACCTGCTGAGTACGCTGGAACAACCTGCTCTACTCGCTGGAGCCACCTGCTGGACACGCCAAAATCACCTGATGGCTACGCCAGCACCACTCGGCAGACAAGCCAGAATCACCTGCAGGGTATGCCGGAACCACCTCTCAGACGTGCCAGAACCCCTTGTCGGACACTCCGGAATCACCTGTCAGGCATGCCGGAACCACCTCTCGAACGTGCCAGAATGACGTGCCAGAGACACCGGATGCACCTGCCGAGCACGCCGGAACCTCCTCTTCGACTCGCCGGAACCACCAGCCAGAGACGCCAAAATCCCCTGCCAGGTAGGCCAGAATCACATGGCGGACGCTCCGGAATCTCCCGCCGGGAAGGTAGGAACCACCTCTCAAACATACTGGAAGCACGTGCCGGACATGCCGGCACCACGTACTGGACAGACCAGAAACACCTGCCGGACCTGCCTGAACCACCTGCTGAGCACACCGGAACAACTTGCTCGACTCGCTGGAGCCACCTGCTGGACACCCCAAAATCACCAGCCAGCTATGCCAGAACCACTTGCCGTACACTCCGGAATCACCTGCTGGTTACACCAGAGCCACTTGGTGGACAATCCAGAATCACCTGCCGGACATGCCAGAACCACCTGTCACACATGCCGGAACCACGTGCCTGACACGCCGGAACCACCTCGCGGACAGACCGGAACCACCTACCAGACATGCCTGAACCACCTGCCGAGCATGCCGGAACCACCTGCCGGACACGCCAAAATCACCTGCGGGCTAGGCCAGAACCACTTGTAGGACTCTCCTGGAGCACCTGCCGGGCATGCGGGAACCACCTCTCAGACGTCCCAGAACCACGTGCGGCACATGACGGAACCCATTACCGGACAGACCGGAACCACCTGCTGGACACGCCAGAATCACCTGCCAAGAACACCGGAACCACCTGAACAGCTCGCCAGAAACACCTGCCGGACATGCCAAAATCACCTGCCGGCTACACCAGAACCTCTTGCCGGACACTCCGGAATCACCTGCCAGACATGATGCAACCAAATGTCAGACGTGCCAGAACCACGTGCCAGAGACACCGGATGCAACTGCCGAGCATGCCGGAACCTCCTGCTCAACTCGCTGTAACCACCTGCCGGGGACGCCAAAATCACCTGTCAGCTAGGCCAGAACCACGTGGCGGACTCTATGGAATCACCCGCCGGGCATGCCGGAACCAGCTCTCAGACGTGCCAGAAGCACGTGCCGGACACGCCGGAACCACCTACTAGAGAGACCGGAACCACCTGCCAGACCCGCCTGAACCACCTGCTGAGTACGCTGGAACAACCTGCTCTACTCGCTGGAGCCACCTGCTGGACACGCCAAAATCACCTGATGGCTACGCCAGCACCACTCGGCAGACAAGCCAGAATCACCTGCAGGGTATGCCGGAACCACCTCTCAGACGTGCCAGAACCCCTTGTCGGACACTCCGGAATCACCTGTCAGGCATGCCGGAACCACCTCTCGAACGTGCCAGAATGACGTGCCAGAGACACCGGATGCACCTGCCGAGCACGCCGGAACCTCCTCTTCGACTCGCCGGAACCACCAGCCAGAGACGCCAAAATCCCCTGCCAGGTAGGCCAGAATCACATGGCGGACGCTCCGGAATCTCCCGCCGGGAAGGTAGGAACCACCTCTCAAACATACTGGAAGCACGTGCCGGACATGCCGGCACCACGTACTGGACAGACCAGAAACACCTGCCGGACCTGCCTGAACCACCTGCTGAGCACACCGGAACAACTTGCTCGACTCGCTGGAGCCACCTGCTGGACACCCCAAAATCACCAGCCAGCTAGGCCAGAACCACTTGCCGTACACTCCGGAATCACCTGCTGGTTACACCAGAGCCACTTGGTGGACAATCCAGAATCACCTGCCGGACATGCCAGAACCACCTGTCACACATGCCGGAACCACGTGCCTGACACGCCGGAACC
This sequence comes from Equus asinus, assembly GCF_041296235.1. Classification (NCBI taxonomy): domain Eukaryota; kingdom Metazoa; phylum Chordata; class Mammalia; order Perissodactyla; family Equidae; genus Equus; species Equus asinus. The sequence continues at coordinate 77,744 of NW_027224858.1, forward strand.
ACCTCGCGGACAGACCGGAACCACCTACCAGACATGCCTGAACCACCTGCCGAGCATGCCGGAACCACCTGCCGGACACGCCAAAATCACCTGCGGGCTAGGCCAGAACCACTTGTAGGACTCTCCTGGAGCACCTGCCGGGCATGCGGGAACCAGCTCTCAGACGTGCCAGAACCACGTGCGGCACATGACGGAACCCATTACCGGACAGACCGGAACCACCTGCTGGACACGCCAGAATCACCTGCCAAGAACACCGGAACCACCTGAACAGCTCGCCAGAAACACCTGCCGGACATGCCAAAATCACCTGCCGGCTACACCAGAACCTCTTGCCGGACACTCCGGAATCACCTGCCAGACATGATGCAACCAAATGTCAGACGTGCCAGAACCACGTGCCAGAGACACCGGATGCAACTGCCGAGCATGCCGGAACCTCCTGCTCAACTCGCTGTAACCACCTGCCGGGGACGCCAAAATCACCTGTCAGCTAGGCCAGAACCACGTGGCGGACTCTATGGAATCACCCGCCGGGCATGCCGGAACCAGCTCTCAGACGTGCCAGAAGCACGTGCCGGACACGCCGGAACCACCTACTAGAGAGACCGGAACCACCTGCCAGACCCGCCTGAACCACCTGCTGAGTACGCTGGAACAACCTGCTCTACTCGCTGGAGCCACCTGCTGGACACGCCAAAATCACCTGATGGCTACGCCAGCACCACTCGGCAGACAAGCCAGAATCACCTGCAGGGTATGCCGGAACCACCTCTCAGACGTGCCAGAACCCCTTGTCGGACACTCCGGAATCACCTGTCAGGCATGCCGGAACCACCTCTCGAACGTGCCAGAATGACGTGCCAGAGACACCGGATGCACCTGCCGAGCACGCCGGAACCTCCTCTTCGACTCGCCGGAACCACCAGCCAGAGACGCCAAAATCCCCTGCCAGGTAGGCCAGAATCACATGGCGGACGCTCCGGAATCTCCCGCCGGGAAGGTAGGAACCACCTCTCAAACATACTGGAAGCACGTGCCGGACATGCCGGCACCACGTACTGGACAGACCAGAAACACCTGCCGGACCTGCCTGAACCACCTGCTGAGCACACCGGAACAACTTGCTCGACTCGCTGGAGCCACCTGCTGGACACCCCAAAATCACCAGCCAGCTATGCCAGAACCACTTGCCGTACACTCCGGAATCACCTGCTGGTTACACCAGAGCCACTTGGTGGACAATCCAGAATCACCTGCCGGACATGCCAGAACCACCTGTCACACATGCCGGAACCACGTGCCTGACACGCCGGAACCACCTCGCGGACAGACCGGAACCACCTACCAGACATGCCTGAACCACCTGCCGAGCATGCCGGAACCACCTGCCGGACACGCCAAAATCACCTGCGGGCTAGGCCAGAACCACTTGTAGGACTCTCCTGGAGCACCTGCCGGGCATGCGGGAACCACCTCTCAGACGTGCCAGAACCACGTGCGGCACATGACGGAACCCATTACCGGACAGACCGGAACCACCTGCTGGACACGCCAGAATCACCTGCCAAGAACACCGGAACCACCTGAACAGCTCGCCAGAAACACCTGCCGGACATGCCAAAATCACCTGCCGGCTACACCAGAACCTCTTGCCGGACACTCCGGAATCACCTGCCAGACATGATGCAACCAAATGTCAGACGTGCCAGAACCACGTGCCAGAGACACCGGATGCAACTGCCGAGCATGCCGGAACCTCCTGCTCAACTCGCTGTAACCACCTGCCGGGGACGCCAAAATCACCTGTCAGCTAGGCCAGAACCACGTGGCGGACTCTATGGAATCACCCGCCGGGCATGCCGGAACCAGCTCTCAGACGTGCCAGAAGCACGTGCCGGACACGCCGGAACCACCTACTAGAGAGACCGGAACCACCTGCCAGACCCGCCTGAACCACCTGCTGAGTACGCTGGAACAACCTGCTCTACTCGCTGGAGCCACCTGCTGGACACGCCAAAATCACCTGATGGCTACGCCAGCACCACTCGGCAGACAAGCCAGAATCACCTGCAGGGTATGCCGGAACCACCTCTCAGACGTGCCAGAACCCCTTGTCGGACACTCCGGAATCACCTGTCAGGCATGCCGGAACCACCTCTCGAACGTGCCAGAATGACGTGCCAGAGACACCGGATGCACCTGCCGAGCACGCCGGAACCTCCTCTTCGACTCGCCGGAACCACCAGCCAGAGACGCCAAAATCCCCTGCCAGGTAGGCCAGAATCACATGGCGGACGCTCCGGAATCTCCCGCCGGGAAGGTAGGAACCACCTCTCAAACATACTGGAAGCACGTGCCGGACATGCCGGCACCACGTACTGGACAGACCAGAAACACCTGCCGGACCTGCCTGAACCACCTGCTGAGCACACCGGAACAACTTGCTCGACTCGCTGGAGCCACCTGCTGGACACCCCAAAATCACCAGCCAGCTAGGCCAGAACCACTTGCCGTACACTCCGGAATCACCTGCTGGTTACACCAGAGCCACTTGGTGGACAATCCAGAATCACCTGCCGGACATGCCAGAACCACCTGTCACACATGCCGGAACCACGTGCCTGACACGCCGGAACCACCTCGCGGACAGACCGGAACCACCTACCAGACATGCCTGAACCACCTGCCGAGCATGCCGGAACCACCTGCCGGACACGCCAAAATCACCTGCGGGCTAGGCCAGAACCACTTGTAGGACTCTCCTGGAGCACCTGCCGGGCATGCGGGAACCACCTCTCAGACGTCCCAGAACCACGTGCGGCACATGACGGAACCCATTACCGGACAGACCGGAACCACCTGCTGGACACGCCAGAATCACCTGCCAAGAACACCGGAACCACCTGAACAGCTCGCCAGAAACACCTGCCGGACATGCCAAAATCACCTGCCGGCTACACCAGAACCTCTTGCCGGACACTCCGGAATCACCTGCCAGACATGATGCAACCAAATGTCAGACGTGCCAGAACCACGTGCCAGAGACACCGGATGCAACTGCCGAGCATGCCGGAACCTCCTGCTCAACTCGCTGTAACCACCTGCCGGGGACGCCAAAATCACCTGTCAGCTAGGCCAGAACCACGTGGCGGACTCTATGGAATCACCCGCCGGGCATGCCGGAACCAGCTCTCAGACGTGCCAGAAGCACGTGCCGGACACGCCGGAACCACCTACTAGAGAGACCGGAACCACCTGCCAGACCCGCCTGAACCACCTGCTGAGTACGCTGGAACAACCTGCTCTACTCGCTGGAGCCACCTGCTGGACACGCCAAAATCACCTGATGGCTACGCCAGCACCACTCGGCAGACAAGCCAGAATCACCTGCAGGGTATGCCGGAACCACCTCTCAGACGTGCCAGAACCCCTTGTCGGACACTCCGGAATCACCTGTCAGGCATGCCGGAACCACCTCTCGAACGTGCCAGAATGACGTGCCAGAGACACCGGATGCACCTGCCGAGCACGCCGGAACCTCCTCTTCGACTCGCCGGAACCACCAGCCAGAGACGCCAAAATCCCCTGCCAGGTAGGCCAGAATCACATGGCGGACGCTCCGGAATCTCCCGCCGGGAAGGTAGGAACCACCTCTCAAACATACTGGAAGCACGTGCCGGACATGCCGGCACCACGTACTGGACAGACCAGAAACACCTGCCGGACCTGCCTGAACCACCTGCTGAGCACACCGGAACAACTTGCTCGACTCGCTGGAGCCACCTGCTGGACACCCCAAAATCACCAGCCAGCTATGCCAGAACCACTTGCCGTACACTCCGGAATCACCTGCTGGTTACACCAGAGCCACTTGGTGGACAATCCAGAATCACCTGCCGGACATGCCAGAACCACCTGTCACACATGCCGGAACCACGTGCCTGACACGCCGGAACCACCTCGCGGACAGACCGGAACCACCTACCAGACATGCCTGAACCACCTGCCGAGCATGCCGGAACCACCTGCCGGACACGCCAAAATCACCTGCGGGCTAGGCCAGAACCACTTGTAGGACTCTCCTGGAGCACCTGCCGGGCATGCGGGAACCACCTCTCAGACGTGCCAGAACCACGTGCGGCACATGACGGAACCCATTACCGGACAGACCGGAACCACCTGCTGGACACGCCAGAATCACCTGCCAAGAACACCGGAACCACCTGAACAGCTCGCCAGAAACACCTGCCGGACATGCCAAAATCACCTGCCGGCTACACCAGAACCTCTTGCCGGACACTCCGGAATCACCTGCCAGACATGATGCAACCAAATGTCAGACGTGCCAGAACCACGTGCCAGAGACACCGGATGCAACTGCCGAGCATGCCGGAACCTCCTGCTCAACTCGCTGTAACCACCTGCCGGGGACGCCAAAATCACCTGTCAGCTAGGCCAGAACCACGTGGCGGACTCTATGGAATCACCCGCCGGGCATGCCGGAACCAGCTCTCAGACGTGCCAGAAGCACGTGCCGGACACGCCGGAACCACCTGCTGAGTACGCTGGAACAACCTGCTCTACTCGCTGGAGCCACCTGCTGGACACGCCAAAATCACCTGATGGCTACGCCAGCACCACTCGGCAGACAAGCCAGAATCACCTGCAGGGTATGCCGGAACCACCTCTCAGACGTGCCAGAACCCCTTGTCGGACACTCCGGAATCACCTGTCAGGCATGCCGGAACCACCTCTCGAACGTGCCAGAATGACGTGCCAGAGACACCGGATGCACCTGCCGAGCACGCCGGAACCTCCTCTTCGACTCGCCGGAACCACCAGCCAGAGACGCCAAAATCCCCTGCCAGGTAGGCCAGAATCACATGGCAGACGCTCCGGAATCTCCCGCCGGGAAGGTAGGAACCACCTCTCAAACATACTGGAAGCACGTGCCGGACATGCCGGCACCACGTACTGGACAGACCAGAAACACCTGCCGGACCTGCCTGAACCACCTGCTGAGCACACCGGAACAACTTGCTCGACTCGCTGGAGCCACCTGCTGGACACCCCAAAATCACCAGCCAGCTATGCCAGAACCACTTGCCGTACACTCCGGAATCACCTGCTGGTTACACCAGAGCCACTTGGTGGACAATCCAGAATCACCTGCCGGACATGCCAGAACCACCTGTCACACATGCCGGAACCACGTGCCTGACATGCCGGAACCACCTCGCGGACAGACCGGAACCACCTACCAGACATGCCTGAACCACCTGCCGAGCATGCCGGAACCACCTGCCGGACACGCCAAAATCACCTGCGGGCTAGGCCAGAACCACTTGTAGGACTCTCCTGGAGCACCTGCCGGGCATGCGGGAACCACCTCTCAGACGTCCCAGAACCACGTGCGGCACATGACGGAACCCATTACCGGACAGACCGGAACCACCTGCTGGACACGCCAGAATCACCTGCCAAGAACACCGGAACCACCTGAACAGCTCGCCAGAAACACCTGCCGGACATGCCAAAATCACCTGCCGGCTACACCAGAACCTCTTGCCGGACACTCCGGAATCACCTGCCAGACATGATGCAACCAAATGTCAGACGTGCCAGAACCACGTGCCAGAGACACCGGATGCAACTGCCGAGCATGCCGGAACCTCCTGCTCAACTCGCTGTAACCACCTGCCGGGGACGCCAAAATCACCTGTCAGCTAGGCCAGAACCACGTGGCGGACTCTATGGAATCACCCGCCGGGCATGCCGGAACCAGCTCTCAGACGTGCCAGAAGCACGTGCCGGACACGCCGGAACCACCTACTAGAGAGACCGGAACCACCTGCCAGACCCGCCTGAACCACCTGCTGAGTACGCTGGAACAACCTGCTCTACTCGCTGGAGCCACCTGCTGGACACGCCAAAATCACCTGATGGCTACGCCAGCACCACTCGGCAGACAAGCCAGAATCACCTGCAGGGTATGCCGGAACCACCTCTCAGACGTGCCAGAACCCCTTGTCGGACACTCCGGAATCACCTGTCAGGCATGCCGGAACCACCTCTCGAACGTGCCAGAATGACGTGCCAGAGACACCGGATGCACCTGCCGAGCACGCCGGAACCTCCTCTTCGACTCGCCGGAACCACCAGCCAGAGACGCCAAAATCCCCTGCCAGGTAGGCCAGAATCACATGGCAGACGCTCCGGAATCTCCCGCCGGGAAGGTAGGAACCACCTCTCAAACATACTGGAAGCACGTGCCGGACATGCCGGCACCACGTACTGGACAGACCAGAAACACCTGCCGGACCTGCCTGAACCACCTGCTGAGCACACCGGAACAACTTGCTCGACTCGCTGGAGCCACCTGCTGGACACCCCAAAATCACCAGCCAGCTATGCCAGAACCACTTGCCGTACACTCCGGAATCACCTGCTGGTTACACCAGAGCCACTTGGTGGACAATCCAGAATCACCTGCCGGACATGCCAGAACCACCTGTCACACATGCCGGAACCACGTGCCTGACACGCCGGAACCACCTCGCGGACAGACCGGAACCACCTACCAGACATGCCTGAACCACCTGCCGAGCATGCCGGAACCACCTGCCGGACACGCCAAAATCACCTGCGGGCTAGGCCAGAACCACTTGTAGGACTCTCCTGGAGCACCTGCCGGGCATGCGGGAACCAGCTCTCAGACGTGCCAGAACCACGTGCGGCACATGACGGAACCCATTACCGGACAGACCGGAACCACCTGCTGGACACGCCAGAATCACCTGCCAAGAACACCGGAACCACCTGAACAGCTCGCCAGAAACACCTGCCGGACATGCCAAAATCACCTGCCGGCTACACCAGAACCTCTTGCCGGACACTCCGGAATCACCTGCCAGACATGATGCAACCAAATGTCAGACGTGCCAGAACCACGTGCCAGAGACACCGGATGCAACTGCCGAGCATGCCGGAACCTCCTGCTCAACTCGCTGTAACCACCTGCCGGGGACGCCAAAATCACCTGTCAGCTAGGCCAGAACCACGTGGCGGACTCTATGGAATCACCCGCCGGGCATGCCGGAACCAGCTCTCAGACGTGCCAGAAGCACGTGCCGGACACGCCGGAACCACCTACTAGAGAGACCGGAACCACCTGCCAGACCCGCCTGAACCACCTGCTGAGTACGCTGGAACAACCTGCTCTACTCGCTGGAGCCACCTGCTGGACACGCCAAAATCACCTGATGGCTACGCCAGCACCACTCGGCAGACAAGCCAGAATCACCTGCAGGGTATGCCGGAACCACCTCTCAGACGTGCCAGAACCCCTTGTCGGACACTCCGGAATCACCTGTCAGGCATGCCGGAACCACCTCTCGAACGTGCCAGAATGACGTGCCAGAGACACCGGATGCACCTGCCGAGCACGCCGGAACCTCCTCTTCGACTCGCCGGAACCACCAGCCAGAGACGCCAAAATCCCCTGCCAGGTAGGCCAGAATCACATGGCGGACGCTCCGGAATCTCCCGCCGGGAAGGTAGGAACCACCTCTCAAACATACTGGAAGCACGTGCCGGACATGCCGGCACCACGTACTGGACAGACCAGAAACACCTGCCGGACCTGCCTGAACCACCTGCTGAGCACACCGGAACAACTTGCTCGACTCGCTGGAGCCACCTGCTGGACACCCCAAAATCACCAGCCAGCTATGCCAGAACCACTTGCCGTACACTCCGGAATCACCTGCTGGTTACACCAGAGCCACTTGGTGGACAATCCAGAATCACCTGCCGGACATGCCAGAACCACCTGTCACACATGCCGGAACCACGTGCCTGACACGCCGGAACCACCTCGCGGACAGACCGGAACCACCTACCAGACATGCCTGAACCACCTGCCGAGCATGCCGGAACCACCTGCCGGACACGCCAAAATCACCTGCGGGCTAGGCCAGAACCACTTGTAGGACTCTCCTGGAGCACCTGCCGGGCATGCGGGAACCACCTCTCAGACGTGCCAGAACCACGTGCGGCACATGACGGAACCCATTACCGGACAGACCGGAACCACCTGCTGGACACGCCAGAATCACCTGCCAAGAACACCGGAACCACCTGAACAGCTCGCCAGAAACACCTGCCGGACATGCCAAAATCACCTGCCGGCTACACCAGAACCTCTTGCCGGACACTCCGGAATCACCTGCCAGACATGATGCAACCAAATGTCAGACGTGCCAGAACCACGTGCCAGAGACACCGGATGCAACTGCCGAGCATGCCGGAACCTCCTGCTCAACTCGCTGTAACCACCTGCCGGGGATGCCAAAATCACCTGTCAGCTAGGCCAGAACCACGTGGCGGACTCTATGGAATCACCCGCCGGGCATGCCGGAACCAGCTCTCAGACGTGCCAGAAGCACGTGCCGGACACGCCGGAACCACCTACTAGAGAGACCGGAACCACCTGCCAGACCCGCCTGAACCACCTGCTGAGTACGCTGGAACAACCTGCTCTACTCGCTGGAGCCACCTGCTGGACACGCCAAAATCACCTGATGGCTACGCCAGCACCACTCGGCAGACAAGCCAGAATCACCTGCAGGGTATGCCGGAACCACCTCTCAGACGTGCCAGAACCCCTTGTCGGACACTCCGGAATCACCTGTCAGGCATGCCGGAACCACCTCTCGAACGTGCCAGAATGACGTGCCAGAGACACCGGATGCACCTGCCGAGCACGCCGGAACCTCCTCTTCGACTCGCCGGAACCACCAGCCAGAGACGCCAAAATCCCCTGCCAGGTAGGCCAGAATCACATGGCGGACGCTCCGGAATCTCCCGCCGGGAAGGTAGGAACCACCTCTCAAACATACTGGAAGCACGTGCCGGACATGCCGGCACCACGTACTGGACAGACCAGAAACACCTGCCGGACCTGCCTGAACCACCTGCTGAGCACACCGGAACAACTTGCTCGACTCGCTGGAGCCACCTGCTGGACACCCCAAAATCACCAGCCAGCTATGCCAGAACCACTTGCCGTACACTCCGGAATCACCTGCTGGTTACACCAGAGCCACTTGGTGGACAATCCAGAATCACCTGCCGGACATGCCAGAACCACCTGTCACACATGCCGGAACCACGTGCCTGACACGCCGGAACCACCTCGCGGACAGACCGGAACCACCTACCAGACATGCCTGAACCACCTGCCGAGCATGCCGGAACCACCTGCCGGACACGCCAAAATCACCTGCGGGCTAGGCCAGAACCACTTGTAGGACTCTCCTGGAGCACCTGCCGGGCATGCGGGAACCACCTCTCAGACGTGCCAGAACCACGTGCGGCACATGACGGAACCCATTACCGGACAGACCGGAACCACCTGCTGGACACGCCAGAATCACCTGCCAAGAACACCGGAACCACCTGAACAGCTCGCCAGAAACACCTGCCGGACATGCCAAAATCACCTGCCGGCTACACCAGAACCTCTTGCCGGACACTCCGGAATCACCTGCCAGACATGATGCAACCAAATGTCAGACGTGCCAGAACCACGTGCCAGAGACACCGGATGCAACTGCCGAGCATGCCGGAACCTCCTGCTCAACTCGCTGTAACCACCTGCCGGGGACGCCAAAATCACCTGTCAGCTAGGCCAGAACCACGTGGCGGACTCTATGGAATCACCCGCCGGGCATGCCGGAACCAGCTCTCCGACGTGCCAGAAGCACGTGCCGGACACGCCGGAACCACCTGCTGAGTACGCTGGAACAACCTGCTCTACTCGCTGGAGCCACCTGCTGGACACGCCAAAATCACCTGATGGCTACGCCAGCACCACTCGGCAGACAAGCCAGAATCACCTGCAGGGTATGCCGGAACCACCTCTCAGACGTGCCAGAACCCCTTGTCGGACACTCCGGAATCACCTGTCAGGCATGCCGGAACCACCTCTCGAACGTGCCAGAATGACGTGCCAGAGACACCGGATGCACCTGCCGAGCACGCCGGAACCTCCTCTTCGACTCGCCGGAACCACCAGCCAGAGACGCCAAAATCCCCTGCCAGGTAGGCCAGAATCACATGGCGGACGCTCCGGAATCTCCCGCCGGGAAGGTAGGAACCACCTCTCAAACATACTGGAAGCACGTGCCGGACATGCCGGCACCACGTACTGGACAGACCAGAAACACCTGCCGGACCTGCCTGAACCACCTGCTGAGCACACCGGAACAACTTGCTCGACTCGCTGGAGCCACCTGCTGGACACCCCAAAATCACCAGCCAGCTATGCCAGAACCACTTGCCGTACACTCCGGAATCACCTGCTGGTTACACCAGAGCCACTTGGTGGACAATCCAGAATCACCTGCCGGACATGCCAGAACCACCTGTCACACATGCCGGAACCACGTGCCTGACACGCCGGAACCACCTCGCGGACAGACCGGAACCACCTACCAGACATGCCTGAACCACCTGCCGAGCATGCCGGAACCACCTGCCGGACACGCCAAAATCACCTGCGGGCTAGGCCAGAACCACTTGTAGGACTCTCCTGGAGCACCTGCCGGGCATGCGGGAACCAGCTCTCAGACGTGCCAGAACCACGTGCGGCACATGACGGAACCCATTACCGGACAGACCGGAACCACCTGCTGGACACGCCAGAATCACCTGCCAAGAACACCGGAACCACCTGAACAGCTCGCCAGAAACACCTGCCGGACATGCCAAAATCACCTGCCGGCTACACCAGAACCTCTTGCCGGACACTCCGGAATCACCTGCCAGACATGATGCAACCAAATGTCAGACGTGCCAGAACCACGTGCCAGAGACACCGGATGCAACTGCCGAGCATGCCGGAACCTCCTGCTCAACTCGCTGTAACCACCTGCCGGGGACGCCAAAATCACCTGTCAGCTAGGCCAGAACCACGTGGCGGACTCTATGGAATCACCCGCCGGGCATGCCGGAACCAGCTCTCAGACGTGCCAGAAGCACGTGCCGGACACGCCGGAACCACCTACTAGAGAGACCGGAACCACCTGCCAGACCCGCCTGAACCACCTGCTGAGTACGCTGGAACAACCTGCTCTACTCGCTGGAGCCACCTGCTGGACACGCCAAAATCACCTGATGGCTACGCCAGCACCACTCGGCAGACAAGCCAGAATCACCTGCAGGGTATGCCGGAACCACCTCTCAGACGTGCCAGAACCCCTTGTCGGACACTCCGGAATCACCTGTCAGGCATGCCGGAACCACCTCTCGAACGTGCCAGAATGACGTGCCAGAGACACCGGATGCACCTGCCGAGCACGCCGGAACCTCCTCTTCGACTCGCCGGAACCACCAGCCAGAGACGCCAAAATCCCCTGCCAGGTAGGCCAGAATCACATGGCGGACGCTCCGGAATCTCCCGCCGGGAAGGTAGGAACCACCTCTCAAACATACTGGAAGCACGTGCCGGACATGCCGGCACCACGTACTGGACAGACCAGAAACACCTGCCGGACCTGCCTGAACCACCTGCTGAGCACACCGGAACAACTTGCTCGACTCGCTGGAGCCACCTGCTGGACACCCAAAATCACCAGCCAGCTATGCCAGAACCACTTGCCGTACACTCCGGAATCACCTGCTGGTTACACCAGAGCCACTTGGTGGACAATCCAGAATCACCTGCCGGACATGCCAGAACCACCTGTCACACATGCCGGAACCACGTGCCTGACACGCCGGAACCACCTCGCGGACAGACCGGAACCACCTACCAGACATGCCTGAACCACCTGCCGAGCATGCCGGAACCACCTGCCGGACACGCCAAAATCACCTGCGGGCTAGGCCAGAACCACTTGTAGGACTCTCCTGGAGCACCTGCCGGGCATGCGGGAACCACCTCTCAGACGTGCCAGAACCACGTGCGGCACATGACGGAACCCATTACCGGACAGACCGGAACCACCTGCTGGACACGCCAGAATCACCTGCCAAGAACACCGGAACCACCTGAACAGCTCGCCAGAAACACCTGCCGGACATGCCAAAATCACCTGCCGGCTACACCAGAACCTCTTGCCGGACACTCCGGAATCACCTGCCAGACATGATGCAACCAAATGTCAGACGTGCCAGAACCACGTGCCAGAGACACCGGATGCAACTGCCGAGCATGCCGGAACCTCCTGCTCAACTCGCTGTAACCACCTGCCGGGGACGCCAAAATCACCTGTCAGCTAGGCCAGAACCACGTGGCGGACTCTATGGAATCACCCGCCGGGCATGCCGGAACCAGCTCTCCGACGTGCCAGAAGCACGTGCCGGACACGCCGGAACCACCTGCTGAGTACGCTGGAACAACCTGCTCTACTCGCTGGAGCCACCTGCTGGACACGCCAAAATCACCTGATGGCTACGCCAGCACCACTCGGCAGACAAGCCAGAATCACCTGCAGGGTATGCCGGAACCACCTCTCAGACGTGCCAGAACCCCTTGTCGGACACTCCGGAATCACCTGTCAGGCATGCCGGAACCACCTCTCGAACGTGCCAGAATGACGTGCCAGAGACACCGGATGCACCTGCCGAGCACGCCGGAACCTCCTCTTCGACTCGCCGGAACCACCAGCCAGAGACGCCAAAATCCCCTGCCAGGTAGGCCAGAATCACATGGCGGACGCTCCGGAATCTCCCGCCGGGAAGGTAGGAACCACCTCTCAAACATACTGGAAGCACGTGCCGGACATGCCGGCACCACGTACTGGACAGACCAGAAACACCTGCCGGACCTGCCTGAACCACCTGCTGAGCACACCGGAACAACTTGCTCGACTCGCTGGAGCCACCTGCTGGACACCCCAAAATCACCAGCCAGCTATGCCAGAACCACTTGCCGTACACTCCGGAATCACCTGCTGGTTACACCAGAGCCACTTGGTGGACAATCCAGAATCACCTGCCGGACATGCCAGAACCACCTGTCACACATGCCGGAACCACGTGCCTGACACGCCGGAACCACCTCGCGGACAGACCGGAACCACCTACCAGACATGCCTGAACCACCTGCCGAGCATGCCGGAACCACCTGCCGGACACGCCAAAATCACCTGCGGGCTAGGCCAGAACCACTTGTAGGACTCTCCTGGAGCACCTGCCGGGCATGCGGGAACCAGCTCTCAGACGTGCCAGAACCACGTGCGGCACATGACGGAACCCATTACCGGACAGACCGGAACCACCTGCTGGACACGCCAGAATCACCTGCCAAGAACACCGGAACCACCTGAACAGCTCGCCAGAAACACCTGCCGGACATGCCAAAATCACCTGCCGGCTACACCAGAACCTCTTGCCGGACACTCCGGAATCACCTGCCAGACATGATGCAACCAAATGTCAGACGTGCCAGAACCACGTGCCAGAGACACCGGATGCAACTGCCGAGCATGCCGGAACCTCCTGCTCAACTCGCTGTAACCACCTGCCGGGGACGCCAAAATCACCTGTCAGCTAGGCCAGAACCACGTGGCGGACTCTATGGAATCACCCGCCGGGCATGCCGGAACCAGCTCTCAGACGTGCCAGAAGCACGTGCCGGACACGCCGGAACCACCTACTAGAGAGACCGGAACCACCTGCCAGACCCGCCTGAACCACCTGCTGAGTACGCTGGAACAACCTGCTCTACTCGCTGGAGCCACCTGCTGGACACGCCAAAATCACCTGATGGCTACGCCAGCACCACTCGGCAGACAAGCCAGAATCACCTGCAGGGTATGCCGGAACCACCTCTCAGACGTGCCAGAACCCCTTGTCGGACACTCCGGAATCACCTGTCAGGCATGCCGGAACCACCTCTCGAACGTGCCAGAATGACGTGCCAGAGACACCGGATGCACCTGCCGAGCACGCCGGAACCTCCTCTTCGACTCGCCGGAACCACCAGCCAGAGACGCCAAAATCCCCTGCCAGGTAGGCCAGAATCACATGGCGGACGCTCCGGAATCTCCCGCCGGGAAGGTAGGAACCACCTCTCAAACATACTGGAAGCACGTGCCGGACATGCCGGCACCACGTACTGGACAGACCAGAAACACCTGCCGGACCTGCCTGAACCACCTGCTGAGCACACCGGAACAACTTGCTCGACTCGCTGGAGCCACCTGCTGGACACCCCAAAATCACCAGCCAGCTATGCCAGAACCACTTGCCGTACACTCCGGAATCACCTGCTGGTTACACCAGAGCCACTTGGTGGACAATCCAGAATCACCTGCCGGACATGCCAGAACCACCTGTCACACATGCCGGAACCACGTGCCTGACACGCCGGAACCACCTCGCGGACAGACCGGAACCACCTACCAGACATGCCTGAACCACCTGCCGAGCATGCCGGAACCACCTGCCGGACACGCCAAAATCACCTGCGGGCTAGGCCAGAACCACTTGTAGGACTCTCCTGGAGCACCTGCCGGGCATGCGGGAACCAGCTCTCAGACGTGCCAGAACCACGTGCGGCACATGACGGAACCCATTACCGGACAGACCGGAACCACCTGCTGGACACGCCAGAATCACCTGCCAAGAACACCGGAACCACCTGAACAGCTCGCCAGAAACACCTGCCGGACATGCCAAAATCACCTGCCGGCTACACCAGAACCTCTTGCCGGACACTCCGGAATCACCTGCCAGACATGATGCAACCAAATGTCAGACGTGCCAGAACCACGTGCCAGAGACACCGGATGCAACTGCCGAGCATGCCGGAACCTCCTGCTCAACTCGCTGTAACCACCTGCCGGGGACGCCAAAATCACCTGTCAGCTAGGCCAGAACCACGTGGCGGACTCTATGGAATCACCCGCCGGGCATGCCGGAACCAGCTCTCAGACGTGCCAGAAGCACGTGCCGGACACGCCGGAACCACCTACTAGAGAGACCGGAACCACCTGCCAGACCCGCCTGAACCACCTGCTGAGTACGCTGGAACAACCTGCTCTACTCGCTGGAGCCACCTGCTGGACACGCCAAAATCACCTGATGGCTACGCCAGCACCACTCGGCAGACAAGCCAGAATCACCTGCAGGGTATGCCGGAACCACCTCTCAGACGTGCCAGAACCCCTTGTCGGACACTCCGGAATCACCTGTCAGGCATGCCGGAACCACCTCTCGAACGTGCCAGAATGACGTGCCAGAGACACCGGATGCACCTGCCGAGCACGCCGGAACCTCCTCTTCGACTCGCCGGAACCACCAGCCAGAGACGCCAAAATCCCCTGCCAGGTAGGCCAGAATCACATGGCGGACGCTCCGGAATCTCCCGCCGGGAAGGTAGGAACCACCTCTCAAACATACTGGAAGCACGTGCCGGACATGCCGGCACCACGTACTGGACAGACCAGAAACACCTGCCGGACCTGCCTGAACCACCTGCTGAGCACACCGGAACAACTTGCTCGACTCGCTGGAGCCACCTGCTGGACACCCCAAAATCACCAGCCAGCTATGCCAGAACCACTTGCCGTACACTCCGGAATCACCTGCTGGTTACACCAGAGCCACTTGGTGGACAATCCAGAATCACCTGCCGGACATGCCAGAACCACCTGTCACACATGCCGGAACCACGTGCCTGACACGCCGGAACCACCTCGCGGACAGACCGGAACCACCTACCAGACATGCCTGAACCACCTGCCGAGCATGCCGGAACCACCTGCCGGACACGCCAAAATCACCTGCGGGCTAGGCCAGAACCACTTGTAGGACTCTCCTGGAGCACCTGCCGGGCATGCGGGAACCAGCTCTCAGACGTGCCAGAACCACGTGCGGCACATGACGGAACCCATTACCGGACAGACCGGAACCACCTGCTGGACACGCCAGAATCACCTGCCAAGAACACCGGAACCACCTGAACAGCTCGCCAGAAACACCTGCCGGACATGCCAAAATCACCTGCCGGCTACACCAGAACCTCTTGCCGGACACTCCGGAATCACCTGCCAGACATGATGCAACCAAATGTCAGACGTGCCAGAACCACGTGCCAGAGACACCGGATGCAACTGCCGAGCATGCCGGAACCTCCTGCTCAACTCGCTGTAACCACCTGCCGGGGACGCCAAAATCACCTGTCAGCTAGGCCAGAACCACGTGGCGGACTCTATGGAATCACCCGCCGGGCATGCCGGAACCAGCTCTCAGACGTGCCAGAAGCACGTGCCGGACACGCCGGAACCACCTACTAGAGAGACCGGAACCACCTGCCAGACCCGCCTGAACCACCTGCTGAGTACGCTGGAACAACCTGCTCTACTCGCTGGAGCCACCTGCTGGACACGCCAAAATCACCTGATGGCTACGCCAGCACCACTCGGCAGACAAGCCAGAATCACCTGCAGGGTATGCCGGAACCACCTCTCAGACGTGCCAGAACCCCTTGTCGGACACTCCGGAATCACCTGTCAGGCATGCCGGAACCACCTCTCGAACGTGCCAGAATGACGTGCCAGAGACACCGGATGCACCTGCCGAGCACGCCGGAACCTCCTCTTCGACTCGCCGGAACCACCAGCCAGAGACGCCAAAATCCCCTGCCAGGTAGGCCAGAATCACATGGCGGACGCTCCGGAATCTCCCGCCGGGAAGGTAGGAACCACCTCTCAAACATACTGGAAGCACGTGCCGGACATGCCGGCACCACGTACTGGACAGACCAGAAACACCTGCCGGACCTGCCTGAACCACCTGCTGAGCACACCGGAACAACTTGCTCGACTCGCTGGAGCCACCTGCTGGACACCCCAAAATCACCAGCCAGCTATGCCAGAACCACTTGCCGTACACTCCGGAATCACCTGCTGGTTACACCAGAGCCACTTGGTGGACAATCCAGAATCACCTGCCGGACATGCCAGAACCACCTGTCACACATGCCGGAACCACGTGCCTGACACGCCGGAACCACCTCGCGGACAGACCGGAACCACCTACCAGACATGCCTGAACCACCTGCCGAGCATGCCGGAACCACCTGCCGGACACGCCAAAATCACCTGCGGGCTAGGCCAGAACCACTTGTAGGACTCTCCTGGAGCACCTGCCGGGCATGCGGGAACCACCTCTCAGACGTCCCAGAACCACGTGCGGCACATGACGGAACCCATTACCGGACAGACCGGAACCACCTGCTGGACACGCCAGAATCACCTGCCAAGAACACCGGAACCACCTGAACAGCTCGCCAGAAACACCTGCCGGACATGCCAAAATCACCTGCCGGCTACACCAGAACCTCTTGCCGGACACTCCGGAATCACCTGCCAGACATGATGCAACCAAATGTCAGACGTGCCAGAACCACGTGCCAGAGACACCGGATGCAACTGCCGAGCATGCCGGAACCTCCTGCTCAACTCGCTGTAACCACCTGCCGGGGACGCCAAAATCACCTGTCAGCTAGGCCAGAACCACGTGGCGGACTCTATGGAATCACCCGCCGGGCATGCCGGAACCAGCTCTCAGACGTGCCAGAAGCACGTGCCGGACACGCCGGAACCACCTACTAGAGAGACCGGAACCACCTGCCAGACCCGCCTGAACCACCTGCTGAGTACGCTGGAACAACCTGCTCTACTCGCTGGAGCCACCTGCTGGACACGCCAAAATCACCTGATGGCTACGCCAGCACCACTCGGCAGACAAGCCAGAATCACCTGCAGGGTATGCCGGAACCACCTCTCAGACGTGCCAGAACCCCTTGTCGGACACTCCGGAATCACCTGTCAGGCATGCCGGAACCACCTCTCGAACGTGCCAGAATGACGTGCCAGAGACACCGGATGCACCTGCCGAGCACGCCGGAACCTCCTCTTCGACTCGCCGGAACCACCAGCCAGAGACGCCAAAATCCCCTGCCAGGTAGGCCAGAATCACATGGCGGACGCTCCGGAATCTCCCGCCGGGAAGGTAGGAACCACCTCTCAAACATACTGGAAGCACGTGCCGGACATGCCGGCACCACGTACTGGACAGACCAGAAACACCTGCCGGACCTGCCTGAACCACCTGCTGAGCACACCGGAACAACTTGCTCGACTCGCTGGAGCCACCTGCTGGACACCCCAAAATCACCAGCCAGCTAGGCCAGAACCACTTGCCGTACACTCCGGAATCACCTGCTGGTTACACCAGAGCCACTTGGTGGACAATCCAGAATCACCTGCCGGACATGCCAGAACCACCTGTCACACATGCCGGAACCACGTGCCTGACACGCCGGAACCACCTCGCGGACAGACCGGAACCACCTACCAGACATGCCTGAACCACCTGCCGAGCATGCCGGAACCACCTGCCGGACACGCCAAAATCACCTGCGGGCTAGGCCAGAACCACTTGTAGGACTCTCCTGGAGCACCTGCCGGGCATGCGGGAACCACCTCTCAGACGTGCCAGAACCACGTGCGGCACATGACGGAACCCATTACCGGACAGACCGGAACCACCTGCTGGACACGCCAGAATCACCTGCCAAGAACACCGGAACCACCTGAACAGCTCGCCAGAAACACCTGCCGGACATGCCAAAATCACCTGCCGGCTACACCAGAACCTCTTGCCGGACACTCCGGAATCACCTGCCAGACATGATGCAACCAAATGTCAGACGTGCCAGAACCACGTGCCAGAGACACCGGATGCAACTGCCGAGCATGCCGGAACCTCCTGCTCAACTCGCTGTAACCACCTGCCGGGGACGCCAAAATCACCTGTCAGCTAGGCCAGAACCACGTGGCGGACTCTATGGAATCACCCGCCGGGCATGCCGGAACCAGCTCTCCGACGTGCCAGAAGCACGTGCCGGACACGCCGGAACCACCTGCTGAGTACGCTGGAACAACCTGCTCTACTCGCTGGAGCCACCTGCTGGACACGCCAAAATCACCTGATGGCTACGCCAGCACCACTCGGCAGACAAGCCAGAATCACCTGCAGGGTATGCCGGAACCACCTCTCAGACGTGCCAGAACCCCTTGTCGGACACTCCGGAATCACCTGTCAGGCATGCCGGAACCACCTCTCGAACGTGCCAGAATGACGTGCCAGAGACACCGGATGCACCTGCCGAGCACGCCGGAACCTCCTCTTCGACTCGCCGGAACCACCAGCCAGAGACGCCAAAATCCCCTGCCAGGTAGGCCAGAATCACATGGCGGACGCTCCGGAATCTCCCGCCGGGAAGGTAGGAACCACCTCTCAAACATACTGGAAGCACGTGCCGGACATGCCGGCACCACGTACTGGACAGACCAGAAACACCTGCCGGACCTGCCTGAACCACCTGCTGAGCACACCGGAACAACTTGCTCGACTCGCTGGAGCCACCTGCTGGACACCCCAAAATCACCAGCCAGCTATGCCAGAACCACTTGCCGTACACTCCGGAATCACCTGCTGGTTACACCAGAGCCACTTGGTGGACAATCCAGAATCACCTGCCGGACATGCCAGAACCACCTGTCACACATGCCGGAACCACGTGCCTGACACGCCGGAACCACCTCGCGGACAGACCGGAACCACCTACCAGACATGCCTGAACCACCTGCCGAGCATGCCGGAACCACCTGCCGGACACGCCAAAATCACCTGCGGGCTAGGCCAGAACCACTTGTAGGACTCTCCTGGAGCACCTGCCGGGCATGCGGGAACCAGCTCTCAGACGTGCCAGAACCACGTGCGGCACATGACGGAACCCATTACCGGACAGACCGGAACCACCTGCTGGACACGCCAGAATCACCTGCCAAGAACACCGGAACCACCTGAACAGCTCGCCAGAAACACCTGCCGGACATGCCAAAATCACCTGCCGGCTACACCAGAACCTCTTGCCGGACACTCCGGAATCACCTGCCAGACATGATGCAACCAAATGTCAGACGTGCCAGAACCACGTGCCAGAGACACCGGATGCAACTGCCGAGCATGCCGGAACCTCCTGCTCAACTCGCTGTAACCACCTGCCGGGGACGCCAAAATCACCTGTCAGCTAGGCCAGAACCACGTGGCGGACTCTATGGAATCACCCGCCGGGCATGCCGGAACCAGCTCTCAGACGTGCCAGAAGCACGTGCCGGACACGCCGGAACCACCTACTAGAGAGACCGGAACCACCTGCCAGACCCGCCTGAACCACCTGCTGAGTACGCTGGAACAACCTGCTCTACTCGCTGGAGCCACCTGCTGGACACGCCAAAATCACCTGATGGCTACGCCAGCACCACTCGGCAGACAAGCCAGAATCACCTGCAGGGTATGCCGGAACCACCTCTCAGACGTGCCAGAACCCCTTGTCGGACACTCCGGAATCACCTGTCAGGCATGCCGGAACCACCTCTCGAACGTGCCAGAATGACGTGCCAGAGACACCGGATGCACCTGCCGAGCACGCCGGAACCTCCTCTTCGACTCGCCGGAACCACCAGCCAGAGACGCCAAAATCCCCTGCCAGGTAGGCCAGAATCACATGGCGGACGCTCCGGAATCTCCCGCCGGGAAGGTAGGAACCACCTCTCAAACATACTGGAAGCACGTGCCGGACATGCCGGCACCACGTACTGGACAGACCAGAAACACCTGCCCGACCTGCCTGAACCACCTGCTGAGCACACCGGAACAACTTGCTCGACTCGCTGGAGCCACCTGCTGGACACCCCAAAATCACCAGCCAGCTAGGCCAGAACCACTTGCCGTACACTCCGGAATCACCTGCTGGTTACACCAGAGCCACTTGGTGGACAATCCAGAATCACCTGCCGGACATGCCAGAACCACCTGTCACACATGCCGGAACCACGTGCCTGACACGCCGGAACCACCTCGCGGACAGACCGGAACCACCTACCAGACATGCCTGAACCACCTGCCGAGCATGCCGGAACCACCTGCCGGACACGCCAAAATCACCTGCGGGCTAGGCCAGAACCACTTGTAGGACTCTCCTGGAGCACCTGCCGGGCATGCGGGAACCACCTCTCAGACGTGCCAGAACCACGTGCGGCACATGACGGAACCCATTACCGGACAGACCGGAACCACCTGCTGGACACGCCAGAATCACCTGCCAAGAACACCGGAACCACCTGAACAGCTCGCCAGAAACACCTGCCGGACATGCCAAAATCACCTGCCGGCTACACCAGAACCTCTTGCCGGACACTCCGGAATCACCTGCCAGACATGATGCAACCAAATGTCAGACGTGCCAGAACCACGTGCCAGAGACACCGGATGCAACTGCCGAGCATGCCGGAACCTCCTGCTCAACTCGCTGTAACCACCTGCCGGGGACGCCAAAATCACCTGTCAGCTAGGCCAGAACCACGTGGCGGACTCTATGGAATCACCCGCCGGGCATGCCGGAACCAGCTCTCAGACGTGCCAGAAGCACGTGCCGGACACGCCGGAACCACCTACTAGAGAGACCGGAACCACCTGCCAGACCCGCCTGAACCACCTGCTGAGTACGCTGGAACAACCTGCTCTACTCGCTGGAGCCACCTGCTGGACACGCCAAAATCACCTGATGGCTACGCCAGCACCACTCGGCAGACAAGCCAGAATCACCTGCAGGGTATGCCGGAACCACCTCTCAGACGTGCCAGAACCCCTTGTCGGACACTCCGGAATCACCTGTCAGGCATGCCGGAACCACCTCTCGAACGTGCCAGAATGACGTGCCAGAGACACCGGATGCACCTGCCGAGCACGCCGGAACCTCCTCTTCGACTCGCCGGAACCACCAGCCAGAGACGCCAAAATCCCCTGCCAGGTAGGCCAGAATCACATGGCGGACGCTCCGGAATCTCCCGCCGGGAAGGTAGGAACCACCTCTCAAACATACTGGAAGCACGTGCCGGACATGCCGGCACCACGTACTGGACAGACCAGAAACACCTGCCCGACCTGCCTGAACCACCTGCTGAGCACACCGGAACAACTTGCTCGACTCGCTGGAGCCACCTGCTGGACACCCCAAAATCACCAGCCAGCTAGGCCAGAACCACTTGCCGTACACTCCGGAATCACCTGCTGGTTACACCAGAGCCACTTGGTGGACAATCCAGAATCACCTGCCGGACATGCCAGAACCACCTGTCACACATGCCGGAACCACGTGCCTGACACGCCGGAACCACCTCGCGGACAGACCGGAACCACCTACCAGACATGCCTGAACCACCTGCCGAGCATGCCGGAACCACCTGCCGGACACGCCAAAATCACCTGCGGGCTAGGCCAGAACCACTTGTAGGACTCTCCTGGAGCACCTGCCGGGCATGCGGGAACCAGCTCTCAGACGTGCCAGAACCACGTGCGGCACATGACGGAACCCATTACCGGACAGACCGGAACCACCTGCTGGACACGCCAGAATCACCTGCCAAGAACACCGGAACCACCTGAACAGCTCGCCAGAAACACCTGCCGGACATGCCAAAATCACCTGCCGGCTACACCAGAACCTCTTGCCGGACACTCCGGAATCACCTGCCAGACATGATGCAACCAAATGTCAGACGTGCCAGAACCACGTGCCAGAGACACCGGATGCAACTGCCGAGCATGCCGGAACCTCCTGCTCAACTCGCTGTAACCACCTGCCGGGGACGCCAAAATCACCTGTCAGCTAGGCCAGAACCACGTGGCGGACTCTATGGAATCACCCGCCGGGCATGCCGGAACCAGCTCTCAGACGTGCCAGAAGCACGTGCCGGACACGCCGGAACCACCTACTAGAGAGACCGGAACCACCTGCCAGACCCGCCTGAACCACCTGCTGAGTACGCTGGAACAACCTGCTCTACTCGCTGGAGCCACCTGCTGGACACGCCAAAATCACCTGATGGCTACGCCAGCACCACTCGGCAGACAAGCCAGAATCACCTGCAGGGTATGCCGGAACCACCTCTCAGACGTGCCAGAACCCCTTGTCGGACACTCCGGAATCACCTGTCAGGCATGCCGGAACCACCTCTCGAGCGTGCCAGAATGACGTGCCAGAGACACCGGATGCACCTGCCGAGCACGCCGGAACCTCCTCTTCGACTCGCCGGAACCACCAGCCAGAGACGCCAAAATCCCCTGCCAGGTAGGCCAGAATCACATGGCGGACGCTCCGGAATCTCCCGCCGGGAAGGTAGGAACCACCTCTCAAACATACTGGAAGCACGTGCCGGACATGCCGGCACCACGTACTGGACAGACCAGAAACACCTGCCCGACCTGCCTGAACCACCTGCTGAGCACACCGGAACAACTTGCTCGACTCGCTGGAGCCACCTGCTGGACACCCCAAAATCACCAGCCAGCTAGGCCAGAACCACTTGCCGTACACTCCGGAATCACCTGCTGGTTACACCAGAGCCACTTGGTGGACAATCCAGAATCACCTGCCGGACATGCCAGAACCACCTGTCACACATGCCGGAACCACGTGCCTGACACGCCGGAACCACCTCGCGGACAGACCGGAACCACCTACCAGACATGCCTGAACCACCTGCCGAGCATGCCGGAACCACCTGCCGGACACGCCAAAATCACCTGCGGGCTAGGCCAGAACCACTTGTAGGACTCTCCTGGAGCACCTGCCGGGCATGCGGGAACCACCTCTCAGACGTGCCAGAACCACGTGCGGCACATGACGGAACCCATTACCGGACAGACCGGAACCACCTGCTGGACACGCCAGAATCACCTGCCAAGAACACCGGAACCACCTGAACAGCTCGCCAGAAACACCTGCCGGACATGCCAAAATCACCTGCCGGCTACACCAGAACCTCTTGCCGGACACTCCGGAATCACCTGCCAGACATGATGCAACCAAATGTCAGACGTGCCAGAACCACGTGCCAGAGACACCGGATGCAACTGCCGAGCATGCCGGAACCTCCTGCTCAACTCGCTGTAACCACCTGCCGGGGACGCCAAAATCACCTGTCAGCTAGGCCAGAACCACGTGGCGGACTCTATGGAATCACCCGCCGGGCATGCCGGAACCAGCTCTCAGACGTGCCAGAAGCACGTGCCGGACACGCCGGAACCACCTACTAGAGAGACCGGAACCACCTGCCAGACCCGCCTGAACCACCTGCTGAGTACGCTGGAACAACCTGCTCTACTCGCTGGAGCCACCTGCTGGACACGCCAAAATCACCTGATGGCTACGCCAGCACCACTCGGCAGACAAGCCAGAATCACCTGCAGGGTATGCCGGAACCACCTCTCAGACGTGCCAGAACCCCTTGTCGGACACTCCGGAATCACCTGTCAGGCATGCCGGAACCACCTCTCGAACGTGCCAGAATGACGTGCCAGAGACACCGGATGCACCTGCCGAGCACGCCGGAACCTCCTCTTCGACTCGCCGGAACCACCAGCCAGAGACGCCAAAATCCCCTGCCAGGTAGGCCAGAATCACATGGCGGACGCTCCGGAATCTCCCGCCGGGAAGGTAGGAACCACCTCTCAAACATACTGGAAGCACGTGCCGGACATGCCGGCACCACGTACTGGACAGACCAGAAACACCTGCCCGACCTGCCTGAACCACCTGCTGAGCACACCGGAACAACTTGCTCGACTCGCTGGAGCCACCTGCTGGACACCCCAAAATCACCAGCCAGCTAGGCCAGAACCACTTGCCGTACACTCCGGAATCACCTGCTGGTTACACCAGAGCCACTTGGTGGACAATCCAGAATCACCTGCCGGACATGCCAGAACCACCTGTCACACATGCCGGAACCACGTGCCTGACACGCCGGAACCACCTCGCGGACAGACCGGAACCACCTACCAGACATGCCTGAACCACCTGCCGAGCATGCCGGAACCACCTGCCGGACACGCCAAAATCACCTGCGGGCTAGGCCAGAACCACTTGTAGGACTCTCCTGGAGCACCTGCCGGGCATGCGGGAACCACCTCTCAGACGTGCCAGAACCACGTGCGGCACATGACGGAACCCATTACCGGACAGACCGGAACCACCTGCTGGACACGCCAGAATCACCTGCCAAGAACACCGGAACCACCTGAACAGCTCGCCAGAAACACCTGCCGGACATGCCAAAATCACCTGCCGGCTACACCAGAACCTCTTGCCGGACACTCCGGAATCACCTGCCAGACATGATGCAACCAAATGTCAGACGTGCCAGAACCACGTGCCAGAGACACCGGATGCAACTGCCGAGCATGCCGGAACCTCCTGCTCAACTCGCTGTAACCACCTGCCGGGGACGCCAAAATCACCTGTCAGCTAGGCCAGAACCACGTGGCGGACTCTATGGAATCACCCGCCGGGCATGCCGGAACCAGCTCTCAGACGTGCCAGAAGCACGTGCCGGACACGCCGGAACCACCTACTAGAGAGACCGGAACCACCTGCCAGACCCGCCTGAACCACCTGCTGAGTACGCTGGAACAACCTGCTCTACTCGCTGGAGCCACCTGCTGGACACGCCAAAATCACCTGATGGCTACGCCAGCACCACTCGGCAGACAAGCCAGAATCACCTGCAGGGTATGCCGGAACCACCTCTCAGACGTGCCAGAACCCCTTGTCGGACACTCCGGAATCACCTGTCAGGCATGCCGGAACCACCTCTCGAGCGTGCCAGAATGACGTGCCAGAGACACCGGATGCACCTGCCGAGCACGCCGGAACCTCCTCTTCGACTCGCCGGAACCACCAGCCAGAGACGCCAAAATCCCCTGCCAGGTAGGCCAGAATCACATGGCGGACGCTCCGGAATCTCCCGCCGGGAAGGTAGGAACCACCTCTCAAACATACTGGAAGCACGTGCCGGACATGCCGGCACCACGTACTGGACAGACCAGAAACACCTGCCCGACCTGCCTGAACCACCTGCTGAGCACACCGGAACAACTTGCTCGACTCGCTGGAGCCACCTGCTGGACACCCCAAAATCACCAGCCAGCTAGGCCAGAACCACTTGCCGTACACTCCGGAATCACCTGCTGGTTACACCAGAGCCACTTGGTGGACAATCCAGAATCACCTGCCGGACATGCCAGAACCACCTGTCACACATGCCGGAACCACGTGCCTGACACGCCGGAACCACCTCGCGGACAGACCGGAACCACCTACCAGACATGCCTGAACCACCTGCCGAGCATGCCGGAACCACCTGCCGGACACGCCAAAATCACCTGCGGGCTAGGCCAGAACCACTTGTAGGACTCTCCTGGAGCACCTGCCGGGCATGCGGGAACCACCTCTCAGACGTGCCAGAACCACGTGCGGCACATGACGGAACCCATTACCGGACAGACCGGAACCACCTGCTGGACACGCCAGAATCACCTGCCAAGAACACCGGAACCACCTGAACAGCTCGCCAGAAACACCTGCCGGACATGCCAAAATCACCTGCCGGCTACACCAGAACCTCTTGCCGGACACTCCGGAATCACCTGCCAGACATGATGCAACCAAATGTCAGACGTGCCAGAACCACGTGCCAGAGACACCGGATGCAACTGCCGAGCATGCCGGAACCTCCTGCTCAACTCGCTGTAACCACCTGCCGGGGACGCCAAAATCACCTGTCAGCTAGGCCAGAACCACGTGGCGGACTCTATGGAATCACCCGCCGGGCATGCCGGAACCAGCTCTCAGACGTGCCAGAAGCACGTGCCGGACACGCCGGAACCACCTACTAGAGAGACCGGAACCACCTGCCAGACCCGCCTGAACCACCTGCTGAGTACGCTGGAACAACCTGCTCTACTCGCTGGAGCCACCTGCTGGACACGCCAAAATCACCTGATGGCTACGCCAGCACCACTCGGCAGACAAGCCAGAATCACCTGCAGGGTATGCCGGAACCACCTCTCAGACGTGCCAGAACCCCTTGTCGGACACTCCGGAATCACCTGTCAGGCATGCCGGAACCACCTCTCGAACGTGCCAGAATGACGTGCCAGAGACACCGGATGCACCTGCCGAGCACGCCGGAACCTCCTCTTCGACTCGCCGGAACCACCAGCCAGAGACGCCAAAATCCCCTGCCAGGTAGGCCAGAATCACATGGCGGACGCTCCGGAATCTCCCGCCGGGAAGGTAGGAACCACCTCTCAAACATACTGGAAGCACGTGCCGGACATGCCGGCACCACGTACTGGACAGACCAGAAACACCTGCCCGACCTGCCTGAACCACCTGCTGAGCACACCGGAACAACTTGCTCGACTCGCTGGAGCCACCTGCTGGACACCCCAAAATCACCAGCCAGCTAGGCCAGAACCACTTGCCGTACACTCCGGAATCACCTGCTGGTTACACCAGAGCCACTTGGTGGACAATCCAGAATCACCTGCCGGACATGCCAGAACCACCTGTCACACATGCCGGAACCACGTGCCTGACACGCCGGAACCACCTCGCGGACAGACCGGAACCACCTACCAGACATGCCTGAACCACCTGCCGAGCATGCCGGAACCACCTGCCGGACACGCCAAAATCACCTGCGGGCTAGGCCAGAACCACTTGTAGGACTCTCCTGGAGCACCTGCCGGGCATGCGGGAACCACCTCTCAGACGTGCCAGAACCACGTGCGGCACATGACGGAACCCATTACCGGACAGACCGGAACCACCTGCTGGACACGCCAGAATCACCTGCCAAGAACACCGGAACCACCTGAACAGCTCGCCAGAAACACCTGCCGGACATGCCAAAATCACCTGCCGGCTACACCAGAACCTCTTGCCGGACACTCCGGAATCACCTGCCAGACATGATGCAACCAAATGTCAGACGTGCCAGAACCACGTGCCAGAGACACCGGATGCAACTGCCGAGCATGCCGGAACCTCCTGCTCAACTCGCTGTAACCACCTGCCGGGGACGCCAAAATCACCTGTCAGCTAGGCCAGAACCACGTGGCGGACTCTATGGAATCACCCGCCGGGCATGCCGGAACCAGCTCTCAGACGTGCCAGAAGCACGTGCCGGACACGCCGGAACCACCTACTAGAGAGACCGGAACCACCTGCCAGACCCGCCTGAACCACCTGCTGAGTACGCTGGAACAACCTGCTCTACTCGCTGGAGCCACCTGCTGGACACGCCAAAATCACCTGATGGCTACGCCAGCACCACTCGGCAGACAAGCCAGAATCACCTGCAGGGTATGCCGGAACCACCTCTCAGACGTGCCAGAACCCCTTGTCGGACACTCCGGAATCACCTGTCAGGCATGCCGGAACCACCTCTCGAGCGTGCCAGAATGACGTGCCAGAGACACCGGATGCACCTGCCGAGCACGCCGGAACCTCCTCTTCGACTCGCCGGAACCACCAGCCAGAGACGCCAAAATCCCCTGCCAGGTAGGCCAGAATCACATGGCGGACGCTCCGGAATCTCCCGCCGGGAAGGTAGGAACCACCTCTCAAACATACTGGAAGCACGTGCCGGACATGCCGGCACCACGTACTGGACAGACCAGAAACACCTGCCCGACCTGCCTGAACCACCTGCTGAGCACACCGGAACAACTTGCTCGACTCGCTGGAGCCACCTGCTGGACACCCCAAAATCACCAGCCAGCTAGGCCAGAACCACTTGCCGTACACTCCGGAATCACCTGCTGGTTACACCAGAGCCACTTGGTGGACAATCCAGAATCACCTGCCGGACATGCCAGAACCACCTGTCACACATGCCGGAACCACGTGCCTGACACGCCGGAACCACCTCGCGGACAGACCGGAACCACCTACCAGACATGCCTGAACCACCTGCCGAGCATGCCGGAACCACCTGCCGGACACGCCAAAATCACCTGCGGGCTAGGCCAGAACCACTTGTAGGACTCTCCTGGAGCACCTGCCGGGCATGCGGGAACCACCTCTCAGACGTGCCAGAACCACGTGCGGCACATGACGGAACCCATTACCGGACAGACCGGAACCACCTGCTGGACACGCCAGAATCACCTGCCAAGAACACCGGAACCACCTGAACAGCTCGCCAGAAACACCTGCCGGACATGCCAAAATCACCTGCCGGCTACACCAGAACCTCTTGCCGGACACTCCGGAATCACCTGCCAGACATGATGCAACCAAATGTCAGACGTGCCAGAACCACGTGCCAGAGACACCGGATGCAACTGCCGAGCATGCCGGAACCTCCTGCTCAACTCGCTGTAACCACCTGCCGGGGACGCCAAAATCACCTGTCAGCTAGGCCAGAACCACGTGGCGGACTCTATGGAATCACCCGCCGGGCATGCCGGAACCAGCTCTCAGACGTGCCAGAAGCACGTGCCGGACACGCCGGAACCACCTACTAGAGAGACCGGAACCACCTGCCAGACCCGCCTGAACCACCTGCTGAGTACGCTGGAACAACCTGCTCTACTCGCTGGAGCCACCTGCTGGACACGCCAAAATCACCTGATGGCTACGCCAGCACCACTCGGCAGACAAGCCAGAATCACCTGCAGGGTATGCCGGAACCACCTCTCAGACGTGCCAGAACCCCTTGTCGGACACTCCGGAATCACCTGTCAGGCATGCCGGAACCACCTCTCGAGCGTGCCAGAATGACGTGCCAGAGACACCGGATGCACCTGCCGAGCACGCCGGAACCTCCTCTTCGACTCGCCGGAACCACCAGCCAGAGACGCCAAAATCCCCTGCCAGGTAGGCCAGAATCACATGGCGGACGCTCCGGAATCTCCCGCCGGGAAGGTAGGAACCACCTCTCAAACATACTGGAAGCACGTGCCGGACATGCCGGCACCACGTACTGGACAGACCAGAAACACCTGCCCGACCTGCCTGAACCACCTGCTGAGCACACCGGAACAACTTGCTCGACTCGCTGGAGCCACCTGCTGGACACCCCAAAATCACCAGCCAGCTAGGCCAGAACCACTTGCCGTACACTCCGGAATCACCTGCTGGTTACACCAGAGCCACTTGGTGGACAATCCAGAATCACCTGCCGGACATGCCAGAACCACCTGTCACACATGCCGGAACCACGTGCCTGACACGCCGGAACCACCTCGCGGACAGACCGGAACCACCTACCAGACATGCCTGAACCACCTGCCGAGCATGCCGGAACCACCTGCCGGACACGCCAAAATCACCTGCGGGCTAGGCCAGAACCACTTGTAGGACTCTCCTGGAGCACCTGCCGGGCATGCGGGAACCACCTCTCAGACGTGCCAGAACCACGTGCGGCACATGACGGAACCCATTACCGGACAGACCGGAACCACCTGCTGGACACGCCAGAATCACCTGCCAAGAACACCGGAACCACCTGAACAGCTCGCCAGAAACACCTGCCGGACATGCCAAAATCACCTGCCGGCTACACCAGAACCTCTTGCCGGACACTCCGGAATCACCTGCCAGACATGATGCAACCAAATGTCAGACGTGCCAGAACCACGTGCCAGAGACACCGGATGCAACTGCCGAGCATGCCGGAACCTCCTGCTCAACTCGCTGTAACCACCTGCCGGGGACGCCAAAATCACCTGTCAGCTAGGCCAGAACCACGTGGCGGACTCTATGGAATCACCCGCCGGGCATGCCGGAACCAGCTCTCAGACGTGCCAGAAGCACGTGCCGGACACGCCGGAACCACCTACTAGAGAGACCGGAACCACCTGCCAGACCCGCCTGAACCACCTGCTGAGTACGCTGGAACAACCTGCTCTACTCGCTGGAGCCACCTGCTGGACACGCCAAAATCACCTGATGGCTACGCCAGCACCACTCGGCAGACAAGCCAGAATCACCTGCAGGGTATGCCGGAACCACCTCTCAGACGTGCCAGAACCCCTTGTCGGACACTCCGGAATCACCTGTCAGGCATGCCGGAACCACCTCTCGAACGTGCCAGAATGACGTGCCAGAGACACCGGATGCACCTGCCGAGCACGCCGGAACCTCCTCTTCGACTCGCCGGAACCACCAGCCAGAGACGCCAAAATCCCCTGCCAGGTAGGCCAGAATCACATGGCGGACGCTCCGGAATCTCCCGCCGGGAAGGTAGGAACCACCTCTCAAACATACTGGAAGCACGTGCCGGACATGCCGGCACCACGTACTGGACAGACCAGAAACACCTGCCGGACCTGCCTGAACCACCTGCTGAGCACACCGGAACAACTTGCTCGACTCGCTGGAGCCACCTGCTGGACACCCCAAAATCACCAGCCAGCTAGGCCAGAACCACTTGCCGTACACTCCGGAATCACCTGCTGGTTACACCAGAGCCACTTGGTGGACAATCCAGAATCACCTGCCGGACATGCCAGAACCACCTGTCACACATGCCGGAACCACGTGCCTGACACGCCGGAACCACCTCGCGGACAGACCGGAACCACCTACCAGACATGCCTGAACCACCTGCCGAGCATGCCGGAACCACCTGCCGGACACGCCAAAATCACCTGCGGGCTAGGCCAGAACCACTTGTAGGACTCTCCTGGAGCACCTGCCGGGCATGCGGGAACCACCTCTCAGACGTGCCAGAACCACGTGCGGCACATGACGGAACCCATTACCGGACAGACCGGAACCACCTGCTGGACACGCCAGAATCACCTGCCAAGAACACCGGAACCACCTGAACAGCTCGCCAGAAACACCTGCCGGACATGCCAAAATCACCTGCCGGCTACACCAGAACCTCTTGCCGGACACTCCGGAATCACCTGCCAGACATGATGCAACCAAATGTCAGACGTGCCAGAACCACGTGCCAGAGACACCGGATGCAACTGCCGAGCATGCCGGAACCTCCTGCTCAACTCGCTGTAACCACCTGCCGGGGACGCCAAAATCACCTGTCAGCTAGGCCAGAACCACGTGGCGGACTCTATGGAATCACCCGCCGGGCATGCCGGAACCAGCTCTCAGACGTGCCAGAAGCACGTGCCGGACACGCCGGAACCACCTACTAGAGAGACCGGAACCACCTGCCAGACCCGCCTGAACCACCTGCTGAGTACGCTGGAACAACCTGCTCTACTCGCTGGAGCCACCTGCTGGACACGCCAAAATCACCTGATGGCTACGCCAGCACCACTCGGCAGACAAGCCAGAATCACCTGCAGGGTATGCCGGAACCACCTCTCAGACGTGCCAGAACCCCTTGTCGGACACTCCGGAATCACCTGTCAGGCATGCCGGAACCACCTCTCGAACGTGCCAGAATGACGTGCCAGAGACACCGGATGCACCTGCCGAGCACGCCGGAACCTCCTCTTCGACTCGCCGGAACCACCAGCCAGAGACGCCAAAATCCCCTGCCAGGTAGGCCAGAATCACATGGCGGACGCTCCGGAATCTCCCGCCGGGAAGGTAGGAACCACCTCTCAAACATACTGGAAGCACGTGCCGGACATGCCGGCACCACGTACTGGACAGACCAGAAACACCTGCCCGACCTGCCTGAACCACCTGCTGAGCACACCGGAACAACTTGCTCGACTCGCTGGAGCCACCTGCTGGACACCCCAAAATCACCAGCCAGCTAGGCCAGAACCACTTGCCGTACACTCCGGAATCACCTGCTGGTTACACCAGAGCCACTTGGTGGACAATCCAGAATCACCTGCCGGACATGCCAGAACCACCTGTCACACATGCCGGAACCACGTGCCTGACACGCCGGAACCACCTCGCGGACAGACCGGAACCACCTACCAGACATGCCTGAACCACCTGCCGAGCATGCCGGAACCACCTGCCGGACACGCCAAAATCACCTGCGGGCTAGGCCAGAACCACTTGTAGGACTCTCCTGGAGCACCTGCCGGGCATGCGGGAACCACCTCTCAGACGTGCCAGAACCACGTGCGGCACATGACGGAACCCATTACCGGACAGACCGGAACCACCTGCTGGACACGCCAGAATCACCTGCCAAGAACACCGGAACCACCTGAACAGCTCGCCAGAAACACCTGCCGGACATGCCAAAATCACCTGCCGGCTACACCAGAACCTCTTGCCGGACACTCCGGAATCACCTGCCAGACATGATGCAACCAAATGTCAGACGTGCCAGAACCACGTGCCAGAGACACCGGATGCAACTGCCGAGCATGCCGGAACCTCCTGCTCAACTCGCTGTAACCACCTGCCGGGGACGCCAAAATCACCTGTCAGCTAGGCCAGAACCACGTGGCGGACTCTATGGAATCACCCGCCGGGCATGCCGGAACCAGCTCTCAGACGTGCCAGAAGCACGTGCCGGACACGCCGGAACCACCTACTAGAGAGACCGGAACCACCTGCCAGACCCGCCTGAACCACCTGCTGAGTACGCTGGAACAACCTGCTCTACTCGCTGGAGCCACCTGCTGGACACGCCAAAATCACCTGATGGCTACGCCAGCACCACTCGGCAGACAAGCCAGAATCACCTGCAGGGTATGCCGGAACCACCTCTCAGACGTGCCAGAACCCCTTGTCGGACACTCCGGAATCACCTGTCAGGCATGCCGGAACCACCTCTCGAACGTGCCAGAATGACGTGCCAGAGACACCGGATGCACCTGCCGAGCACGCCGGAACCTCCTCTTCGACTCGCCGGAACCACCAGCCAGAGACGCCAAAATCCCCTGCCAGGTAGGCCAGAATCACATGGCGGACGCTCCGGAATCTCCCGCCGGGAAGGTAGGAACCACCTCTCAAACATACTGGAAGCACGTGCCGGACATGCCGGCACCACGTACTGGACAGACCAGAAACACCTGCCCGACCTGCCTGAACCACCTGCTGAGCACACCGGAACAACTTGCTCGACTCGCTGGAGCCACCTGCTGGACACCCCAAAATCACCAGCCAGCTAGGCCAGAACCACTTGCCGTACACTCCGGAATCACCTGCTGGTTACACCAGAGCCACTTGGTGGACAATCCAGAATCACCTGCCGGACATGCCAGAACCACCTGTCACACATGCCGGAACCACGTGCCTGACACGCCGGAACCACCTCGCGGACAGACCGGAACCACCTACCAGACATGCCTGAACCACCTGCCGAGCATGCCGGAACCACCTGCCGGACACGCCAAAATCACCTGCGGGCTAGGCCAGAACCACTTGTAGGACTCTCCTGGAGCACCTGCCGGGCATGCGGGAACCACCTCTCAGACGTGCCAGAACCACGTGCGGCACATGACGGAACCCATTACCGGACAGACCGGAACCACCTGCTGGACACGCCAGAATCACCTGCCAAGAACACCGGAACCACCTGAACAGCTCGCCAGAAACACCTGCCGGACATGCCAAAATCACCTGCCGGCTACACCAGAACCTCTTGCCGGACACTCCGGAATCACCTGCCAGACATGATGCAACCAAATGTCAGACGTGCCAGAACCACGTGCCAGAGACACCGGATGCAACTGCCGAGCATGCCGGAACCTCCTGCTCAACTCGCTGTAACCACCTGCCGGGGACGCCAAAATCACCTGTCAGCTAGGCCAGAACCACGTGGCGGACTCTATGGAATCACCCGCCGGGCATGCCGGAACCAGCTCTCAGACGTGCCAGAAGCACGTGCCGGACACGCCGGAACCACCTACTAGAGAGACCGGAACCACCTGCCAGACCCGCCTGAACCACCTGCTGAGTACGCTGGAACAACCTGCTCTACTCGCTGGAGCCACCTGCTGGACACGCCAAAATCACCTGATGGCTACGCCAGCACCACTCGGCAGACAAGCCAGAATCACCTGCAGGGTATGCCGGAACCACCTCTCAGACGTGCCAGAACCCCTTGTCGGACACTCCGGAATCACCTGTCAGGCATGCCGGAACCACCTCTCGAGCGTGCCAGAATGACGTGCCAGAGACACCGGATGCACCTGCCGAGCACGCCGGAACCTCCTCTTCGACTCGCCGGAACCACCAGCCAGAGACGCCAAAATCCCCTGCCAGGTAGGCCAGAATCACATGGCGGACGCTCCGGAATCTCCCGCCGGGAAGGTAGGAACCACCTCTCAAACATACTGGAAGCACGTGCCGGACATGCCGGCACCACGTACTGGACAGACCAGAAACACCTGCCGGACCTGCCTGAACCACCTGCTGAGCACACCGGAACAACTTGCTCGACTCGCTGGAGCCACCTGCTGGACACCCCAAAATCACCAGCCAGCTAGGCCAGAACCACTTGCCGTACACTCCGGAATCACCTGCTGGTTACACCAGAGCCACTTGGTGGACAATCCAGAATCACCTGCCGGACATGCCAGAACCACCTGTCACACATGCCGGAACCACGTGCCTGACACGCCGGAACCACCTCGCGGACAGACCGGAACCACCTACCAGACATGCCTGAACCACCTGCCGAGCATGCCGGAACCACCTGCCGGACACGCCAAAATCACCTGCGGGCTAGGCCAGAACCACTTGTAGGACTCTCCTGGAGCACCTGCCGGGCATGCGGGAACCACCTCTCAGACGTGCCAGAACCACGTGCGGCACATGACGGAACCCATTACCGGACAGACCGGAACCACCTGCTGGACACGCCAGAATCACCTGCCAAGAACACCGGAACCACCTGAACAGCTCGCCAGAAACACCTGCCGGACATGCCAAAATCACCTGCCGGCTACACCAGAACCTCTTGCCGGACACTCCGGAATCACCTGCCAGACATGATGCAACCAAATGTCAGACGTGCCAGAACCACGTGCCAGAGACACCGGATGCAACTGCCGAGCATGCCGGAACCTCCTGCTCAACTCGCTGTAACCACCTGCCGGGGACGCCAAAATCACCTGTCAGCTAGGCCAGAACCACGTGGCGGACTCTATGGAATCACCCGCCGGGCATGCCGGAACCAGCTCTCAGACGTGCCAGAAGCACGTGCCGGACACGCCGGAACCACCTACTAGAGAGACCGGAACCACCTGCCAGACCCGCCTGAACCACCTGCTGAGTACGCTGGAACAACCTGCTCTACTCGCTGGAGCCACCTGCTGGACACGCCAAAATCACCTGATGGCTACGCCAGCACCACTCGGCAGACAAGCCAGAATCACCTGCAGGGTATGCCGGAACCACCTCTCAGACGTGCCAGAACCCCTTGTCGGACACTCCGGAATCACCTGTCAGGCATGCCGGAACCACCTCTCGAACGTGCCAGAATGACGTGCCAGAGACACCGGATGCACCTGCCGAGCACGCCGGAACCTCCTCTTCGACTCGCCGGAACCACCAGCCAGAGACGCCAAAATCCCCTGCCAGGTAGGCCAGAATCACATGGCGGACGCTCCGGAATCTCCCGCCGGGAAGGTAGGAACCACCTCTCAAACATACTGGAAGCACGTGCCGGACATGCCGGCACCACGTACTGGACAGACCAGAAACACCTGCCCGACCTGCCTGAACCACCTGCTGAGCACACCGGAACAACTTGCTCGACTCGCTGGAGCCACCTGCTGGACACCCCAAAATCACCAGCCAGCTAGGCCAGAACCACTTGCCGTACACTCCGGAATCACCTGCTGGTTACACCAGAGCCACTTGGTGGACAATCCAGAATCACCTGCCGGACATGCCAGAACCACCTGTCACACATGCCGGAACCACGTGCCTGACACGCCGGAACCACCTCGCGGACAGACCGGAACCACCTACCAGACATGCCTGAACCACCTGCCGAGCATGCCGGAACCACCTGCCGGACACGCCAAAATCACCTGCGGGCTAGGCCAGAACCACTTGTAGGACTCTCCTGGAGCACCTGCCGGGCATGCGGGAACCACCTCTCAGACGTGCCAGAACCACGTGCGGCACATGACGGAACCCATTACCGGACAGACCGGAACCACCTGCTGGACACGCCAGAATCACCTGCCAAGAACACCGGAACCACCTGAACAGCTCGCCAGAAACACCTGCCGGACATGCCAAAATCACCTGCCGGCTACACCAGAACCTCTTGCCGGACACTCCGGAATCACCTGCCAGACATGATGCAACCAAATGTCAGACGTGCCAGAACCACGTGCCAGAGACACCGGATGCAACTGCCGAGCATGCCGGAACCTCCTGCTCAACTCGCTGTAACCACCTGCCGGGGACGCCAAAATCACCTGTCAGCTAGGCCAGAACCACGTGGCGGACTCTATGGAATCACCCGCCGGGCATGCCGGAACCAGCTCTCAGACGTGCCAGAAGCACGTGCCGGACACGCCGGAACCACCTACTAGAGAGACCGGAACCACCTGCCAGACCCGCCTGAACCACCTGCTGAGTACGCTGGAACAACCTGCTCTACTCGCTGGAGCCACCTGCTGGACACGCCAAAATCACCTGATGGCTACGCCAGCACCACTCGGCAGACAAGCCAGAATCACCTGCAGGGTATGCCGGAACCACCTCTCAGACGTGCCAGAACCCCTTGTCGGACACTCCGGAATCACCTGTCAGGCATGCCGGAACCACCTCTCGAACGTGCCAGAATGACGTGCCAGAGACACCGGATGCACCTGCCGAGCACGCCGGAACCTCCTCTTCGACTCGCCGGAACCACCAGCCAGAGACGCCAAAATCCCCTGCCAGGTAGGCCAGAATCACATGGCGGACGCTCCGGAATCTCCCGCCGGGAAGGTAGGAACCACCTCTCAAACATACTGGAAGCACGTGCCGGACATGCCGGCACCACGTACTGGACAGACCAGAAACACCTGCCGGACCTGCCTGAACCACCTGCTGAGCACACCGGAACAACTTGCTCGACTCGCTGGAGCCACCTGCTGGACACCCCAAAATCACCAGCCAGCTAGGCCAGAACCACTTGCCGTACACTCCGGAATCACCTGCTGGTTACACCAGAGCCACTTGGTGGACAATCCAGAATCACCTGCCGGACATGCCAGAACCACCTGTCACACATGCCGGAACCACGTGCCTGACACGCCGGAACCACCTCGCGGACAGACCGGAACCACCTACCAGACATGCCTGAACCACCTGCCGAGCATGCCGGAACCACCTGCCGGACACGCCAAAATCACCTGCGGGCTAGGCCAGAACCACTTGTAGGACTCTCCTGGAGCACCTGCCGGGCATGCGGGAACCACCTCTCAGACGTGCCAGAACCACGTGCGGCACATGACGGAACCCATTACCGGACAGACCGGAACCACCTGCTGGACACGCCAGAATCACCTGCCAAGAACACCGGAACCACCTGAACAGCTCGCCAGAAACACCTGCCGGACATGCCAAAATCACCTGCCGGCTACACCAGAACCTCTTGCCGGACACTCCGGAATCACCTGCCAGACATGATGCAACCAAATGTCAGACGTGCCAGAACCACGTGCCAGAGACACCGGATGCAACTGCCGAGCATGCCGGAACCTCCTGCTCAACTCGCTGTAACCACCTGCCGGGGACGCCAAAATCACCTGTCAGCTAGGCCAGAACCACGTGGCGGACTCTATGGAATCACCCGCCGGGCATGCCGGAACCAGCTCTCAGACGTGCCAGAAGCACGTGCCGGACACGCCGGAACCACCTACTAGAGAGACCGGAACCACCTGCCAGACCCGCCTGAACCACCTGCTGAGTACGCTGGAACAACCTGCTCTACTCGCTGGAGCCACCTGCTGGACACGCCAAAATCACCTGATGGCTACGCCAGCACCACTCGGCAGACAAGCCAGAATCACCTGCAGGGTATGCCGGAACCACCTCTCAGACGTGCCAGAACCCCTTGTCGGACACTCCGGAATCACCTGTCAGGCATGCCGGAACCACCTCTCGAGCGTGCCAGAATGACGTGCCAGAGACACCGGATGCACCTGCCGAGCACGCCGGAACCTCCTCTTCGACTCGCCGGAACCACCAGCCAGAGACGCCAAAATCCCCTGCCAGGTAGGCCAGAATCACATGGCGGACGCTCCGGAATCTCCCGCCGGGAAGGTAGGAACCACCTCTCAAACATACTGGAAGCACGTGCCGGACATGCCGGCACCACGTACTGGACAGACCAGAAACACCTGCCGGACCTGCCTGAACCACCTGCTGAGCACACCGGAACAACTTGCTCGACTCGCTGGAGCCACCTGCTGGACACCCCAAAATCACCAGCCAGCTAGGCCAGAACCACTTGCCGTACACTCCGGAATCACCTGCTGGTTACACCAGAGCCACTTGGTGGACAATCCAGAATCACCTGCCGGACATGCCAGAACCACCTGTCACACATGCCGGAACCACGTGCCTGACACGCCGGAACCACCTCGCGGACAGACCGGAACCACCTACCAGACATGCCTGAACCACCTGCCGAGCATGCCGGAACCACCTGCCGGACACGCCAAAATCACCTGCGGGCTAGGCCAGAACCACTTGTAGGACTCTCCTGGAGCACCTGCCGGGCATGCGGGAACCACCTCTCAGACGTGCCAGAACCACGTGCGGCACATGACGGAACCCATTACCGGACAGACCGGAACCACCTGCTGGACACGCCAGAATCACCTGCCAAGAACACCGGAACCACCTGAACAGCTCGCCAGAAACACCTGCCGGACATGCCAAAATCACCTGCCGGCTACACCAGAACCTCTTGCCGGACACTCCGGAATCACCTGCCAGACATGATGCAACCAAATGTCAGACGTGCCAGAACCACGTGCCAGAGACACCGGATGCAACTGCCGAGCATGCCGGAACCTCCTGCTCAACTCGCTGTAACCACCTGCCGGGGACGCCAAAATCACCTGTCAGCTAGGCCAGAACCACGTGGCGGACTCTATGGAATCACCCGCCGGGCATGCCGGAACCAGCTCTCAGACGTGCCAGAAGCACGTGCCGGACACGCCGGAACCACCTACTAGAGAGACCGGAACCACCTGCCAGACCCGCCTGAACCACCTGCTGAGTACGCTGGAACAACCTGCTCTACTCGCTGGAGCCACCTGCTGGACACGCCAAAATCACCTGATGGCTACGCCAGCACCACTCGGCAGACAAGCCAGAATCACCTGCAGGGTATGCCGGAACCACCTCTCAGACGTGCCAGAACCCCTTGTCGGACACTCCGGAATCACCTGTCAGGCATGCCGGAACCACCTCTCGAGCGTGCCAGAATGACGTGCCAGAGACACCGGATGCACCTGCCGAGCACGCCGGAACCTCCTCTTCGACTCGCCGGAACCACCAGCCAGAGACGCCAAAATCCCCTGCCAGGTAGGCCAGAATCACATGGCGGACGCTCCGGAATCTCCCGCCGGGAAGGTAGGAACCACCTCTCAAACATACTGGAAGCACGTGCCGGACATGCCGGCACCACGTACTGGACAGACCAGAAACACCTGCCGGACCTGCCTGAACCACCTGCTGAGCACACCGGAACAACTTGCTCGACTCGCTGGAGCCACCTGCTGGACACCCCAAAATCACCAGCCAGCTAGGCCAGAACCACTTGCCGTACACTCCGGAATCACCTGCTGGTTACACCAGAGCCACTTGGTGGACAATCCAGAATCACCTGCCGGACATGCCAGAACCACCTGTCACACATGCCGGAACCACGTGCCTGACACGCCGGAACCACCTCGCGGACAGACCGGAACCACCTACCAGACATGCCTGAACCACCTGCCGAGCATGCCGGAACCACCTGCCGGACACGCCAAAATCACCTGCGGGCTAGGCCAGAACCACTTGTAGGACTCTCCTGGAGCACCTGCCGGGCATGCGGGAACCACCTCTCAGACGTGCCAGAACCACGTGCGGCACATGACGGAACCCATTACCGGACAGACCGGAACCACCTGCTGGACACGCCAGAATCACCTGCCAAGAACACCGGAACCACCTGAACAGCTCGCCAGAAACACCTGCCGGACATGCCAAAATCACCTGCCGGCTACACCAGAACCTCTTGCCGGACACTCCGGAATCACCTGCCAGACATGATGCAACCAAATGTCAGACGTGCCAGAACCACGTGCCAGAGACACCGGATGCAACTGCCGAGCATGCCGGAACCTCCTGCTCAACTCGCTGTAACCACCTGCCGGGGACGCCAAAATCACCTGTCAGCTAGGCCAGAACCACGTGGCGGACTCTATGGAATCACCCGCCGGGCATGCCGGAACCAGCTCTCAGACGTGCCAGAAGCACGTGCCGGACACGCCGGAACCACCTACTAGAGAGACCGGAACCACCTGCCAGACCCGCCTGAACCACCTGCTGAGTACGCTGGAACAACCTGCTCTACTCGCTGGAGCCACCTGCTGGACACGCCAAAATCACCTGATGGCTACGCCAGCACCACTCGGCAGACAAGCCAGAATCACCTGCAGGGTATGCCGGAACCACCTCTCAGACGTGCCAGAACCCCTTGTCGGACACTCCGGAATCACCTGTCAGGCATGCCGGAACCACCTCTCGAACGTGCCAGAATGACGTGCCAGAGACACCGGATGCACCTGCCGAGCACGCCGGAACCTCCTCTTCGACTCGCCGGAACCACCAGCCAGAGACGCCAAAATCCCCTGCCAGGTAGGCCAGAATCACATGGCGGACGCTCCGGAATCTCCCGCCGGGAAGGTAGGAACCACCTCTCAAACATACTGGAAGCACGTGCCGGACATGCCGGCACCACGTACTGGACAGACCAGAAACACCTGCCGGACCTGCCTGAACCACCTGCTGAGCACACCGGAACAACTTGCTCGACTCGCTGGAGCCACCTGCTGGACACCCCAAAATCACCAGCCAGCTAGGCCAGAACCACTTGCCGTACACTCCGGAATCACCTGCTGGTTACACCAGAGCCACTTGGTGGACAATCCAGAATCACCTGCCGGACATGCCAGAACCACCTGTCACACATGCCGGAACCACGTGCCTGACACGCCGGAACCACCTCGCGGACAGACCGGAACCACCTACCAGACATGCCTGAACCACCTGCCGAGCATGCCGGAACCACCTGCCGGACACGCCAAAATCACCTGCGGGCTAGGCCAGAACCACTTGTAGGACTCTCCTGGAGCACCTGCCGGGCATGCGGGAACCACCTCTCAGACGTGCCAGAACCACGTGCGGCACATGACGGAACCCATTACCGGACAGACCGGAACCACCTGCTGGACACGCCAGAATCACCTGCCAAGAACACCGGAACCACCTGAACAGCTCGCCAGAAACACCTGCCGGACATGCCAAAATCACCTGCCGGCTACACCAGAACCTCTTGCCGGACACTCCGGAATCACCTGCCAGACATGATGCAACCAAATGTCAGACGTGCCAGAACCACGTGCCAGAGACACCGGATGCAACTGCCGAGCATGCCGGAACCTCCTGCTCAACTCGCTGTAACCACCTGCCGGGGACGCCAAAATCACCTGTCAGCTAGGCCAGAACCACGTGGCGGACTCTATGGAATCACCCGCCGGGCATGCCGGAACCAGCTCTCAGACGTGCCAGAAGCACGTGCCGGACACGCCGGAACCACCTACTAGAGAGACCGGAACCACCTGCCAGACCCGCCTGAACCACCTGCTGAGTACGCTGGAACAACCTGCTCTACTCGCTGGAGCCACCTGCTGGACACGCCAAAATCACCTGATGGCTACGCCAGCACCACTCGGCAGACAAGCCAGAATCACCTGCAGGGTATGCCGGAACCACCTCTCAGACGTGCCAGAACCCCTTGTCGGACACTCCGGAATCACCTGTCAGGCATGCCGGAACCACCTCTCGAGCGTGCCAGAATGACGTGCCAGAGACACCGGATGCACCTGCCGAGCACGCCGGAACCTCCTCTTCGACTCGCCGGAACCACCAGCCAGAGACGCCAAAATCCCCTGCCAGGTAGGCCAGAATCACATGGCGGACGCTCCGGAATCTCCCGCCGGGAAGGTAGGAACCACCTCTCAAACATACTGGAAGCACGTGCCGGACATGCCGGCACCACGTACTGGACAGACCAGAAACACCTGCCGGACCTGCCTGAACCACCTGCTGAGCACACCGGAACAACTTGCTCGACTCGCTGGAGCCACCTGCTGGACACCCCAAAATCACCAGCCAGCTAGGCCAGAACCACTTGCCGTACACTCCGGAATCACCTGCTGGTTACACCAGAGCCACTTGGTGGACAATCCAGAATCACCTGCCGGACATGCCAGAACCACCTGTCACACATGCCGGAACCACGTGCCTGACACGCCGGAACCACCTCGCGGACAGACCGGAACCACCTACCAGACATGCCTGAACCACCTGCCGAGCATGCCGGAACCACCTGCCGGACACGCCAAAATCACCTGCGGGCTAGGCCAGAACCACTTGTAGGACTCTCCTGGAGCACCTGCCGGGCATGCGGGAACCACCTCTCAGACGTGCCAGAACCA
The DNA here is from genome assembly GCF_041296235.1 of Equus asinus. NCBI lineage: Eukaryota > Metazoa > Chordata > Mammalia > Perissodactyla > Equidae > Equus > Equus asinus. The sequence goes on from NW_027224858.1 coordinate 121,304, forward strand.
CGTGCGGCACATGACGGAACCCATTACCGGACAGACCGGAACCACCTGCTGGACACGCCAGAATCACCTGCCAAGAACACCGGAACCACCTGAACAGCTCGCCAGAAACACCTGCCGGACATGCCAAAATCACCTGCCGGCTACACCAGAACCTCTTGCCGGACACTCCGGAATCACCTGCCAGACATGATGCAACCAATGTCAGACGTGCCAGAACCACGTGCCAGAGACACCGGATGCAACTGCCGAGCATGCCGGAACCTCCTGCTCAACTCGCTGTAACCACCTGCCGGGGACGCCAATAATCACCTGTCAGCTAGGCCAGAACCACGTGGCGGACTCTATGGAATCACCCGCCGGGCATGCCGGAACCAGCTCTCAGACGTGCCAGAAGCACGTGCCGGACACGCCGGAACCACCTACTAGAGAGACCGGAACACCTGCCAGACCCGCCTGAACCACCTGCTGAGTACGCTGGAACAACCTGCTCTACTCGCTGGAGCCACTGCTGGACACGCCAAAATCACCTGATGGCTACGCCAGCACCACTCGGCAGACAAGCCAGAATCACCTGCAGGGTATGCCGGGAACCACCTCTCAGACGTGCCAGAAACCCCTTGTCGGACACTCCGGAATCACCTGTCAGGCATGCCGGAACCACCTCTCGAGCGTGCCAGAATGACGTGCCAGAGACACCGGATGCACCTGCCGAGCACGCCGGAACCTCCTCTTCGACTCGCCGGAACCACCAGCCAGAGACGCCAAAATCCCCTGCCAGGTAGGCCAGAATCACATGGCGGACGCTCCGGAATCTCCCGCCGGGAAGGTAGGAACCACCTCTCAAACATACTGGAAGCACGTGCCGGACATGCCGGCACCACGTACTGGACAGACCAGAAACACCTGCCGGACCTGCCTGAACCACCTGCTGAGCACACCGGAACAACTTGCTCGACTCGCTGGAGCCACCTGCTGGACACCCCAAAATCACCAGCCAGCTAGGCCAGAACCACTTGCCGTACACTCCGGAATCACCTGCTGGTTACACCAGAGCCACTTGGTGGACAATCCAGAATCACCTGCCGGACATGCCAGAACCACCTGTCACACATGCCGGAACCACGTGCCTGACACGCCGGAACCACCTCGCGGACAGACCGGAACCACCTACCAGACATGCCTGAACCACCTGCCGAGCATGCCGGAACCACCTGCCGGACACGCCAAAATCACCTGCGGGCTAGGCCAGAACCACTTGTAGGACTCTCCTGGAGCACCTGCCGGGCATGCGGGAACCACCTCTCAGACGTGCCAGAACCACGTGCGGCACATGACGGAACCCATTACCGGACAGACCGGAACCACCTGCTGGACACGCCAGAATCACCTGCCAAGAACACCGGAACCACCTGAACAGCTCGCCAGAAACACCTGCCGGACATGCCAAAATCACCTGCCGGCTACACCAGAACCTCTTGCCGGACACTCCGGAATCACCTGCCAGACATGATGCAACCAAATGTCAGACGTGCCAGAACCACGTGCCAGAGACACCGGATGCAACTGCCGAGCATGCCGGAACCTCCTGCTCAACTCGCTGTAACCACCTGCCGGGGACGCCAAAATCACCTGTCAGCTAGGCCAGAACCACGTGGCGGACTCTATGGAATCACCCGCCGGGCATGCCGGAACCAGCTCTCAGACGTGCCAGAAGCACGTGCCGGACACGCCGGAACCAACCTACTAGAGAGACCGGAACCACCTGCCAGACCCGCCTGAACCACCTGCTGAGTACGCTGGAACAACCTGCTCTACTCGCTGGAGCCACCTGCTGGACACGCCAAAATCACCTGATGGCTACGCCAGCACCACTCGGCAGACAAGCCAGAATCACCTGCAGGGTATGCCGGAACCACCTCTCAGACGTGCCAGAACCCCTTGTCGGACACTCCGGAATCACCTGTCAGGCATGCCGGAACCACCTCTCGAGCGTGCCAGAATGACGTGCCAGAGACACCGGATGCACCTTGCCGAGCACGCCGGAACCTCCTCTTCGACTCGCCGGAACCACCAGCCAGAGACGCCAAAATCCCCTGCCAGGTAGGCCAGAATCACATGGCGGACGCTCCGGAATCTCCCGCGGGAAGGTAGGAACCACCTCTCAAACATACTGGAAGCACGTGCCGGACATGCCGGCACCACGTACTGGACAGACCAGAAACACCTGCCGGACCTGCCTGAACCACCTGCTGAGCACACCGGAACAACTTGCTCGACTCGCTGGAGCCACCTGCTGGACACCCCAAAATCACCAGCCAGCTAGGCCAGAACCACTTGCCGTACACTCCGGAATCACCTGCTGGTTACAC
>NW_027224859.1:0-12516 GCF_041296235.1 Equus asinus
AGGAGAGTCCTACAAGTGTTTTTTTTTTTTGCCCGCAGGTGATTTTGGCGTGTCCGGCAGGTGGTTCCGGCAATGCTCGGCAGGTGGTTCAGGCATGTCTGGTAGGTGGTTCCGGTCTGTCCGCGAGGTGGTTCCGGGCGTGTCCAGGCACGTGGTTCCGGCATGTGTGACAGGTGGTTCTGGCATGTCCGGCAGGTGATTCTGGATTGTCCACCAAGTGGCTCTGGTGTAACCAGCAGGTGATTCCGGAGTGTACGGCAAGTGGTTCTGGCCTAGCTGGCTGGTGATTTTGGGGTGTCCAGCAGGTGGCTCCAGCGAGTCGAGCAAGTTGTTCCGGTGTGCTCAGCAGGTGGTTCAGGCAGGTCCGGCAGGTGTTTCTGGTCTGTCCAGTACGTGGTGCCGGCATGTCCGGCACGTGCTTCCAGTATGTTTGAGAGGTGGTTCCTACCTTCCCGGGCGGGAGATTCCGGAGCGTCCGCCATGTGATTCTGGCCTACCTGGCAGGGGATTTTGGCGTCTCTGGCTGGTGGTTCCGGCGAGTCGAAGAGGAGGTTCCGGCGTGCTCGGCAGGTGCATCCGGTGTCTCTGGCACGTCATTCTGGCACGTTCGAGAGGTGGTTCCGGCATGCCTGAAGGTGATTCCGGAGTGTCCGACAAGGGGTTCTGGCACGTCTGAGAGGTGGTTCCGGCATACCCTGCAGGTGATTCTGGCTTGTCTGCCGAGTGGTGCTGGCGTAGCCATCAGGTGATTTTGGCGTGTCCAGCAGGTGGCTCCAGCGAGTAGAGCAGGTTGTTCCAGCGTACTCAGCAGGTGGTTCAGGCGGGTCTGGCAGGTGGTTCCGGTCTCTCTAGTAGGTGGTTCCGGCGTGTCCGGCACGTGCTTCTGGCACGTCTGAGAGCTGGTTCCGGCATGCCCGGCGGGTGATTCCATAGAGTCCGCCACGTGGTTCTGGCCTAGCTGACAGGTGATTTTGGCGTCCCCGGCAGGTGGTTACAGCGAGTTGAGCAGGAGGTTCCGGCATGCTCGGCAGTTGCATCCGGTGTCTCTGGCACGTGGTTCTGGCACGTCTGACATTTGGTTGCATCATGTCTGGCAGGTGATTCCGGAGTGTCCGGCAAGAGGTTCTGGTGTAGCCGGCAGGTGATTTTTGGCATGTCCGGCAGGTGTTTCTGGCGAGCTGTTCAGGTGGTTCCGGTGTTCTTGGCAGGTGATTCTGGCGTGTCCAGCAGGTGGTTCCGGTCTGTCCGGTAATGGGTTCCGTCATGTGCCGCACGTGGTTCTGGCACGTCTGAGAGGTGGTTCCCGCATGCCCGGCAGGTGCTCCAGGAGAGTCCTACAAGTGGTTCTGGCCTAGCCCGCAGGTGATTTTGGCGTGTCCGGCAGGTGGTTCCGGCATGCTCGGCAGGTGGTTCAGGCATGTCTGGTAGGTGGTTCCGGTCTGTCCGCGAGGTGGTTCCGGCGTGTCAGGCACGTGGTTCCGGCATGTGTGACAGGTGGTTCTGGCATGTCCGGCAGGTGATTCTGGATTGTCCACCAAGTGGCTCTGGTGTAACCAGCAGGTGATTCCGGAGTGTACGGCAAGTGGTTCTGGCCTAGCTGGCTGGTGATTTTGGGGTGTCCAGCAGGTGGCTCCAGCGAGTCGAGCAAGTTGTTCCGGTGTGCTCAGCAGGTGGTTCAGGCAGGTCCGGCAGGTGTTTCTGGTCTGTCCAGTACGTGGTGCCGGCATGTCCGGCACGTGCTTCCAGTATGTTTGAGAGGTGGTTCCTACCTTCCCGGCGGGAGATTCCGGAGCGTCCGCCATGTGATTCTGGCCTACCTGGCAGGGGATTTTGGCGTCTCTGGCTGGTGGTTCCGGCGAGTCGAACAGGAGGTTCCGGCGGTGCTCGGCAGGTGCATCCGGTGTCTCTGGCACGTCATTCTGGCACGTTCGAGAGGTGGTTCCGGCATGCCTGACAGGTGATTCCGGAGTGTCCGACAAGGGGTTCTGGCACGTCTGAGAGGTGGTTCCGGCATACCCTGCAGGTGATTCTGGCTTGTCTGCCGAGTGGTGCTGGCGTAGCCATCAGGTGATTTTGGCGTGTCCAGCAGGTGGCTCCAGCGAGTAGAGCAGGTTGTTCCAGCGTACTCAGCAGGTGGTTCAGGCGGGTCTGGCAGGTGGTTCCGGTCTCTCTAGTAGGTGGTTCCGGCGTGTCCGGCACGTGCTTCTGGCACGTCTGAGAGCTGGTTCCGGCATGCCCGGCGGGTGATTCCATAGAGTCCGCCACGTGGTTCTGGCCTAGCTGACAGGTGATTTTGGCGTCCCCGGCAGGTGGTTACAGCGAGTTGAGCAGGAGGTTCCGGCATGCTCGGCAGTTGCATCCGGTGTCTCTGGCACGTGGTTCTGGCACGTCTGACATTTGGTTGCATCATGTCTGGCAGGTGATTCCGGAGTGTCCGGCAAGAGGTTCTGGTGTAGCCGGCAGGTGATTTTGGCATGTCCGGCAGGTGTTTCTGGCGAGCTGTTCAGGTGGTTCCGGTGTTCTTGGCAGGTGATTCTGGCGTGTCCAGCAGGTGGTTCCGGTCTGTCCGGTAATGGGTTCCGTCATGTGCCGCACGTGGTTCTGGCACGTCTGAGAGGTGGTTCCCGCATGCCCGGCAGGTGCTCCAGGAGAGTCCTACAAGTGGTTCTGGCCTAGCCCGCAGGTGATTTTGGCGTGTCCGGCAGGTGGTTCCGGCATGCTCGGCAGGTGGTTCAGGCATGTCTGGTAGGTGGTTCCGGTCTGTCCGCGAGGTGGTTCCGGCGTGTCAGGCACGTGGTTCCGGCATGTGTGACAGGTGGTTCTGGCATGTCCGGCAGGTGATTCTGGATTGTCCACCAAGTGGCTCTGGTGTAACCAGCAGGTGATTCCGGAGTGTACGGCAAGTGGTTCTGGCCTAGCTGGCTGGTGATTTTGGGGTGTCCAGCAGGTGGCTCCAGCGAGTCGAGCAAGTTGTTCCGGTGTGCTCAGCAGGTGGTTCAGGCAGGTCCGGCAGGTGTTTCTGGTCTGTCCAGTACGTGGTGCCGGCATGTCCGGCACGTGCTTCCAGTATGTTTGAGAGGTGGTTCCTACCTTCCGGCGGGAGATTCCGGAGCGTCCGCCATGTGATTCTGGCCTACCTGGCAGGGGGATTTTGGCGTCTCTGGCTGGTGGTTCCGGCGAGTCGAAGAGGGAGTTCCGGCGTGCTCGGCAGGTGCATCCGGTGTCTCTGGCACGTCATTCTGGCACGTTCGAGAGGTGGTTCCGGCATGCTGACAGGTGATTCCGGAGTGTCCGACAAGGGGTTTCTGGCACGTCTGAGAGGTGGTTCCGGCATACCCTGCAGGTGATTCTGGCTTGTCTGCCGAGTGGTGCTGGCGTAGCCATCAGGTGATTTTGGCGTGTCCAGCAGGTGGCTCCAGCGAGTAGAGCAGGTTGTTCCAGCGTACTCAGCAGGTGGTTCAGGCGGGTCTGGCAGGTGGTTCCGGTCTCTCTAGTAGGTGGTTCCGGCGTGTCCGGCACGTGCTTCTGGCACGTCTGAGAGCTGGTTCCGGCATGCCCGGCGGGTGATTCCATAGAGTCCGCCACGTGGTTCTGGCCTAGCTGACAGGTGATTTTGGCGTCCCCGGCAGGTGGTTACAGCGAGTTGAGCAGGAGGTTCCGCATGCTCGGCAGTTGCATCCGGTGTCTCTGGCACGTGGTTCTGGCACGTCTGACATTTGGTTGCATCATGTCTGGCAGGTGATTCCGGAGTGTCCGGCAAGAGGTTCTGGTGTAGCCGGCAGGTGATTTTGGCATGTCGGCAGGTGTTTCTGGCGAGCTGTTCAGGTGGTTCCGGTGTTCTTGGCAGGTGATTCTGCGTGTCCAGCAGGTGGTTCCGGTCTGTCCGGTAATGGGTTCCGTCATGTGCCGCACGTGGTTCTGGCACGTCTGAGAGGTGGTTCCCGCATGCCCGGCAGGTGCTCCAGGAGAGTCCTACAAGTGGTTCTGGCCTAGCCCGCAGGTGATTTTGGCGTGTCCGGCAGGTGGTTCCGGCATGCTCGGCAGGTGGTTCAGGCATGTCTGGTAGGTGTTCCGGTCCTGTCCGCGAGGTGGTTCCGGCGTGTCAGGCACGTGGTTCCGGCATGTGTGACAGGTGGTTCTGGCATGTCCGGCAGGTGATTCTGGATTGTCCACCAAGTGGCTCTGGTGTAACCAGCAGGTGATTCCGGAGTGTACGGCAAGTGGTTCTGGCCTAGCTGGCTGGTGATTTTGGGTGTCCAGCAGGTGGCTCCAGCGAGTCGAGCAAGTTGTTCCGGTGTGCTCAGCAGGTGGGTTCAGGCAGGTCCGGCAGGTGTTTCTGGTCTGTCCAGTACGTGGTGCCGGCATGTCCGGCACGTGCTTCCAGTATGTTTGAGAGGTGGTTCCTACCTTCCCGGCGGGAAGATTCCGGAGCGTCCGCCATGTGATTCTGGCCTACCTGGCAGGGGATTTTGGCGTCTCTGGCTGGTGGTTCCGGCGAGTCGAAGAGGAGGTTCCGGCGTGCTCGGCAGGTGCATCCGGTGTCTCTGGCACGTCATTCTGGCACGTTCGAGAGGTGGTTCCGGCATGCCTGACAGGTGATTCCGGAGTGTCCGACAAGGGGTTCTGGCACGTCTGAGAGGTGGTTCCGGCATACCCTGCAGGTGATTCTGGCTTGTCTGCCGAGTGGTGCCTGGCGTAGCCATCAGGTGATTTTGGCGTGTCCAGCAGGTGGCTCCAGCGAGTAGAGCAGGTTGTTCCAGCGTACTCAGCAGGTGGTTCAGGCGGGTCTGGCAGGTGGTTCCGGTCTCTCTAGTAGGTGGTTCCGGCGTGTCCGGCACGTGCTTCTGGCACGTCTGAGAGCTGGTTCCGGCATGCCCGGCGGGTGATTCCATAGAGTCCGCCACGTGGTTCTGGCCTAGCTGACAGGTGATTTTGGCGTCCCCCGGCAGGTGGTTACAGCGAGTTGAGCAGGAGGTTCCGGCATGCTCGGCAGTTGCATCCGGTGTCTCTGGCACGTGGTTCTGGCACGTCTGACATTTGGTTGCATCATGTCTGGCAGGTGATTCCGGAGTGTCCGGCAAGAGGTTCTGGTGTAGCCGGCAGGTGATTTTGGCATGTCCGGCAGGTGTTTCTGGCGAGCTGTTCAGGTGGTTCCGGTGTTCTTGGCAGGTGATTCTGGCGTGTCCAGCAGGTGGTTCCGGTCTGTCCGGTAATGGGTTCCGTCATGTGCCGCACGTGTTCTGGCACGTCTGAGAGGTGGTTCCCGCATGCCCGGCAGGTGCTCCAGGAGAGTCCTACAAGTGGTTCTGGCCTAGCCCGCAGGTGATTTTGGCGTGTCCGGCAGGTGGTTCCGGCATGCTCGGCAGGTGGTTCAGGCATGTCTGGTAGGTGGTTCCGGTCTGTCCGCGAGGTGGTTCCGGCGTGTCAGGCACGTGGTTCCGGCATGTGTGACAGGTGGTTCTGGCATGTCCGGCAGGTGATTCTGGATTGTCCACCAAGTGGCTCTGGTGTAACCAGCAGGTGATTCCGGAGTGTACGGCAAGTGTGTTCTGGCCTAGCTGGCTGGTGATTTTGGGGTGTCCAGCAGGTGGCTCCAGCGAGTCGAGCAAGTTGTTCCGGTGTGCTCAGCAGGTGGTTCAGGCAGGTCCGGCAGGTGTTTCTGGTCTGTCCAGTACGTGGTGCCGGCATGTCCGGCACGTGCTTCCAGTATGTTTGAGAGGTGGTTCCTACCTTCCCGGCGGGAGATTCCGGAGCGTCCGCCATGTGATTCTGGCCTACCTGGCAGGGGATTTGGCGTCTCTGGCTGGTGGTTCCGGCGAGTCGAACAGGAGGTTCCGGCGTGCTCGGCAGGTGCATCCGGTGTCTCTGCACGTCATTCTGGCACGTTCGAGAGGTGGTTCCGGCATGCCTGACAGGTGATTCCGGAGTGTCCGACAAGGGGTTCTGGCACGTCTGAGAGGTGGTTCCGGCATACCCTGCAGGTGATTCTGGCTTGTCTGCCGAGTGGTGCTGGCGTAGCCATCAGGTGATTTTGGCGTGTCCAGCAGGTGGCTCCAGCGAGTAGAGCAGGTTGTTCCAGCGTACTCAGCAGGTGGTTCAGGCGGGTCTGGCAGGTGGTTCCGGTCTCTCTAGTAGGTGGTTCCGGCGTGTCCGGCACGTGCTTCTGGCACGTCTGAGAGCTGGTTCCGGCATGCCCGGCGGGTGATTCCATAGAGTCCGCCACGTGGTTCTGGCCTAGCTGACAGGTGATTTTGGCGTCCCCGGCAGGTGGTTACAGCGAGTTGAGCAGGAGGTTCCGGCATGCTCGGCAGTTGCATCCGGTGTCCTCTGGCACGTGGTTCTGGCACGTCTGACATTTGGTTGCATCATGTCTGGCAGGTGATTCCGGAGTGTCCGGCAAGAGGTTCTGGTGTAGCCGGCAGGTGATTTTGGCATGTCCGGCAGGTGTTTCTGGCGAGCTGTTCAGGTGGTTCCGGTGTTCTTGGCAGGTGATTCTGGCGTGTCCAGCAGGTGGTTCCGGTCTGTCCGGTAGGTGGTTCCGGCATGTGCCGCACGTGGTTCTGGCACGTCTGAGAGGTGGTTCCCGCATGCCCGGCAGGTGCTCCAGGAGAGTCCTACAAGTGGTTCTGGCCTAGCCCGCAGGTGATTTTGGCGTGTCCGGCAGGTGGTTCCGGCATGCTCGGCAGGTGGTTCAGGCATGTCTGGTAGGTGGTTCCGGTCTGTCCGCGAGGTGGTTCCGGCGTGTCAGCACGTGGTTCCGGCATGTGTGACAGGTGGTTCTGGCATGTCCGGCAGGTGATTCTGGATTGTCCACCAAGTGGCTCTGGTGTAACCAGCAGGTGATTCCGGAGTGTACGGCAAGTGGTTCTGGCCTAGCTGGCTGGTGATTTTGGGGTGTCCAGCAGGTGGCTCCAGCGAGTCGAGCAAGTTGTTCCGGTGTGCTCAGCAGGTGGTTCAGGCAGGTCCGGCAGGTGTTTCTGGTCTGTCCAGTACGTGGTGCCGGCATGTCCGGCACGTGCTTCCAGTATGTTTGAGAGGTGGTTCCTACCTTCCCGGCGGGAGATTCCGGAGCGTCCGCCATGTGATTCTGGCCTACCTGGCAGGGGATTTTGGCGTCTCTGGCTGGTGGTTCCGGCGAGTCGAACAGGAGGTTCCGGCGTGCTCGGCAGGTGCATCCGGTGTCTCTGGCACGTCATTCTGGCACGTTCGAGAGGTGGTTCCGGCATGCCTGACAGGTGATTCCGGAGTGTCCGACAAGGGGTTCTGGCACGTCTGAGAGGTGGTTCCGGCATACCCTGCAGGTGATTCTGGCTTGTCTGCCGAGTGGTGCTGGCGTAGCCATCAGGTGATTTTGGCGTGTCCAGCAGGTGGCTCCAGCGAGTAGAGCAGGTTGTTCCAGCGTACTCAGCAGGTGGTTCAGGCGGGTCTGGCAGGTGGTTCCGGTCTCTCTAGTAGGTGGTTCCGGCGTGTCCGGCACGTGCTTCTGGCACGTCTGAGAGCTGGTTCCGGCATGCCCGGCGGGTGATTCCATAGAGTCCGCCACGTGGTTCTGGCCTAGCTGACAGGTGATTTTGGCGTCCCCGGCAGGTGGTTACAGCGAGTTGAGCAGGAGGTTCCGGCATGCTCGGCAGTTGCATCCGGTGTCTCTGGCACGTGGTTCTGGCACGTCTGACATTTGGTTGCATCATGTCTGGCAGGTGATTCCGGAGTGTCCGGCAAGAGGTTCTGGTGTAGCCGGCAGGTGATTTTGGCATGTCCGGCAGGTGTTTCTGGCGAGCTGTTCAGGTGGTTCCGGTGTTCTTGGCAGGTGATTCTGGCGTGTCCAGCAGGTGGTTCCGGTCTGTCCGGTAATGGGTTCCGTCATGTGCCGCACGTGGTTCTGGCACGTCTGAGAGGTGGTTCCCGCATGCCCGGCAGGTGCTCCAGGAGAGTCCTACAAGTGGTTCTGGCCTAGCCCGCAGGTGATTTTGGCGTGTCCGGCAGGTGGTTCCGGCATGCTCGGCAGGTGGTTCAGGCATGTCTGGTAGGTGGTTCCGGTCTGTCCGCGAGGTGGTTCCGGCGTGTCAGGCACGTGGTTCCGGCATGTGTGACAGGTGGTTCTGGCATGTCCGGCAGGTGATTCTGGATTGTCCACCAAGTGGCTCTGGTGTAACCAGCAGGTGATTCCGGAGTGTACGGCAAGTGGTTCTGGCCTAGCTGGCTGGTGATTTTGGGGTGTCCAGCAGGTGGCTCCAGCGAGTCGAGCAAGTTGTTCCGGTGTGCTCAGCAGGTGGTTCAGGCAGGTCCGGCAGGTGTTTCTGGTCTGTCCAGTACGTGGTGCCGGCATGTCCGGCACGTGCTTCCAGTATGTTTGAGAGGTGGTTCCTACCTTCCCGGCGGGAGATTCCGGAGCGTCCGCCATGTGATTCTGGCCTACCTGGCAGGGGATTTTGGCGTCTCTGGCTGGTGGTTCCGGCGAGTCGAACAGGAGGTTCCGGCGTGCTCGGCAGGTGCATCCGGTGTCTCTGGCACGTCATTCTGGCACGTTCGAGAGGTGGTTCCGGCATGCCTGACAGGTGATTCCGGAGTGTCCGACAAGGGGTTCTGGCACGTCTGAGAGGTGGTTCCGGCATACCCTGCAGGTGATTCTGGCTTGTCTGCCGAGTGGTGCTGGCGTAGCCATCAGGGTGATTTTGGCGTGTCCAGCAGGTGGCTCCAGCGAGTAGAGCAGGTTGTTCCAGCGTACTCAGCAGGTGGTTCAGGCGGGTCTGGCAGGTGGTTCCGGTCTCTCTAGTAGGTGGTTCCGGCGTGTCCGGCACGTGCTTCTGGCACGTCTGAGAGCTGGTTCCGGCATGCCCGGCGGGTGATTCCATAGAGTCCGCCACGTGGTTCTGGCCTAGCTGACAGGTGATTTTGGCGTCCCCGGCAGGTGGTTACAGCGAGTTGAGCAGGAGGTTCCGGCATGCTCGGCAGTTGCATCCGGTGTCTCTGGCACGTGGTTCTGGCACGTCTGACATTTGGTTGCATCATGTCTGGCAGGTGATTCCGGAGTGTCCGGCAAGAGGTTCTGGTGTAGCCGGCAGGTGATTTTGGCATGTCCGGCAGGTGTTTCTGGCGAGCTGTTCAGGTGGTTCCGGTGTTCTTGGCAGGTGATTCTGGCGTGTCCAGCAGGTGGTTCCGGTCTGTCCGGTAATGGGTTCCGTCATGTGCCGCACGTGGTTCTGGCACGTCTGAGAGGTGGTTCCCGCATGCCCGGCAGGTGCTCCAGGAGAGTCCTACAAGTGGTTCTGGCCTAGCCCGCAGGTGATTTTGGCGTGTCCGGCAGGTGGTTCCGGCATGCTCGGCAGGTGGTTCAGGCATGTCTGGTAGGTGGTTCCGGTCTGTCCGCGAGGTGGTTCCGGCGTGTCAGGCACGTGGTTCCGGCATGTGTGACAGGTGGTTCTGGCATGTCCGGCAGGTGATTCTGGATTGTCCACCAAGTGGCTCTGGTGTAACCAGCAGGTGATTCCGGAGTGTACGGCAAGTGGTTCTGGCCTAGCTGGCTGGTGATTTTGGGGTGTCCAGCAGGTGGCTCCAGCGAGTCGAGCAAGTTGTTCCGGTGTGCTCAGCAGGTGGTTCAGGCAGGTCCGGCAGGTGTTTCTGGTCTGTCCAGTACGTGGTGCCGGCATGTCCGGCACGTGCTTCCAGTATGTTTGAGAGGTGGTTCCTACCTTCCCGGCGGGAGATTCCGGAGCGTCCGCCATGTGATTCTGGCCTACCTGGCAGGGGATTTTGGCGTCTCTGGCTGGTGGTTCCGGCGAGTCGAAGAGGAGGTTCCGGCGTGCTCGGCAGGTGCATCCGGTGTCTCTGGCACGTCATTCTGGCACGTTCGAGAGGTGGTTCCGGCATGCCTGACAGGTGATTCCGGAGTGTCCGACAAGGGGTTCTGGCACGTCTGAGAGGTGGTTCCGGCATACCCTGCAGGTGATTCTGGCTTGTCTGCCGAGTGGTGCTGGCGTAGCCATCAGGTGATTTTGGCGTGTCCAGCAGGTGGCTCCAGCGAGTAGAGCAGGTTGTTCCAGCGTACTCAGCAGGTGGTTCAGGGCGGGTCTGGCAGGTGGTTCCGGTCTCTCTAGTAGGTGGTTCCGGCGTGTCCGGCACGTGCTTCTGGCACGTCTGAGAGCTGGTTCCGGCATGCCCGGCGGGTGATTCCATAGAGTCCGCCACGTGGTTCTGGCCTAGCTGACAGGTGATTTTGGCGTCCCCCGGCAGGTGGTTACAGCGAGTTGAGCAGGAGGTTCCGGCATGCTCGGCAGTTGCATCCGGTGTCTCTGGCACGTGGTTCTGGCACGTCTGACATTTGGTTGCATCATGTCTGGCAGGTGATTCCGGAGTGTCCGGCAAGAGGTTCTGGTGTAGCCGGCAGGTGATTTTGGCATGTCCGGCAGGTGTTTCTGGCGAGCTGTTCAGGTGGTTCCGGTGTTCTTGGCAGGTGATTCTGGCGTGTCCAGCAGGTGGTTCCGGTCTGTCCGGTAATGGGTTCCGTCATGTGCCGCACGTGGTTCTGGCACGTCTGAGAGGTGGTTCCCGCATGCCCGGCAGGTGCTCCAGGAGAGTCCTACAAGTGGTTCTGGCCTAGCCCGCAGGTGATTTTGGCGTGTCCGGCAGGTGGTTCCGGCATGCTCGGCAGGTGGTTCAGGCATGTCTGGTAGGTGGTTCCGGTCTGTCCGCGAGGTGGTTCCGGCGTGTCAGGCACGTGGTTCCGGCATGTGTGACAGGTGGTTCTGGCATGTCCGGCAGGTGATTCTGGATTGTCCACCAAGTGGCTCTGGTGTAACCAGCAGGTGATTCCGGAGTGTACGCAAGTGGTTCTGGCCTAGCTGGCTGGTGATTTTGGGGTGTCCAGCAGGTGGCTCCAGCGAGTCGAGCAAGTTGTTCCGGTGTGCTCAGCAGGTGGTTCAGGCAGGTCCGGCAGGTGTTTCTGGTCTGTCCAGTACGTGGTGCCGGCATGTCCGGCACGTGCTTCCAGTATGTTTGAGAGGTGGTTCCTACCTTCCCGGCGGGAGATTCCGGAGCGTCCGCCATGTGATTCTGGCCTACCTGGCAGGGGATTTTGGCGTCTCTGGCTGGTGGTTCCGGCGAGTCGAAGAGGAGGTTCCGGCGTGCTCGGCAGGTGCATCCGGTGTCTCTGGCACGTCATTCTGGCACGTTCGAGAGGTGGTTCCGGCATGCCTGACAGGTGATTCCGGAGTGTCCGACAAGGGGTTCTGGCACGTCTGAGAGGTGGTTCCGGCATACCCTGCAGGTGATTCTGGCTTGTCTGCCGAGTGGTGCTGGCGTAGCCATCAGGTGATTTTGGCGTGTCCAGCAGGTGGCTCCAGCGAGTAGAGCAGGTTGTTCCAGCGTACTCAGCAGGTGGTTCAGGCGGGTCTGGCAGGTGGTTCCGGTCTCTCTAGTAGGTGGTTCCGGCGTGTCCGGCACGTGCTTCTGGCACGTCTGAGAGCTGGTTCCGGCATGCCCGGCGGGTGATTCCATAGAGTCCGCCACGTGGTTCTGGCCTAGCTGACAGGTGATTTTGGCGTCCCCGGCAGGTGGTTACAGCGAGTTGAGCAGGAGGTTCCGGCATGCTCGGCAGTTGCATCCGGTGTCTCTGGCACGTGGTTCTGGCACGTCTGACATTTGGTTGCATCATGTCTGGCAGGTGATTCCGGAGTGTCCGGCAAGAGGTTCTGGTGTAGCCGGCAGGTGATTTTGGCATGTCCGGCAGGTGTTTCTGGCGAGCTGTTCAGGTGGTTCCGGTGTTCTTGGCAGGTGATTCTGGCGTGTCCAGCAGGTGGTTCCGGTCTGTCCGGTAATGGGTTCCGTCATGTGCCGCACGTGGTTCTGGCACGTCTGAGAGGTGGTTCCCGCATGCCCGGCAGGTGCTCCAGGAGAGTCCTACAAGTGGTTCTGGCCTAGCCCGCAGGTGATTTTGGCGTGTCCGGCAGGTGGTTCCGGCATGCTCGGCAGGTGGTTCAGGCATGTCCTGGTAGGTGGTTCCGGTCTGTCCGCGAGGTGGTTCCGGCGTGTCAGGCACGTGGTTCCGGCATGTGTGACAGGTGGTTCTGGCATGTCCGGCAGGTGATTCTGGATTGTCCACCAAGTGGCTCTGGTGTAACCAGCAGGTGATTCCGGAGTGTACGGCAAGTGGTTCTGGCCTAGCTGGCTGGTGATTTTGGGGTGTCCAGCAGGTGGCTCCAGCGAGTCGAGCAAGTTGTTCCGGTGTGCTCAGCAGGTGGTTCAGGCAGGTCCGGCAGGTGTTTCTGGTCTGTCCAGTACGTGGTGCCGGCATGTCCGGCACGTGCTTCCAGTATGTTTGAGAGGTGGTTCCTACCTTCCCGGCGGGAGATTCCGGAGCGTCCGCCATGTGATTCTGGCCTACCTGGCAGGGGATTTTGGCGTCTCTGGCTGGTGGTTCCGGCGAGTCGAAGAGGAGGTTCCGGCGTGCTCGGCAGGTGCATCCGGTGTCTCTGGCACGTCATTCTGGCACGTTCGAGAGGTGGTTCCGGCATGCCTGAC
>NW_027224860.1:0-11739 GCF_041296235.1 Equus asinus
CAACTCGCTGTAACCACCTTTTTTTTTTTTCAAAATCACCTGTCAGCTAGGCCAGAACCACGTGGCGGACTCTATGGAATCACCCGCCGGGCATGCCGGAACCAGCTCTCAGACGTGCCAGAAGCACGTGCCGGACACGCCGGGAACCACCTACTAGAGAGACCGGAACCACCTGCCAGACCCGCCTGAACCACCTGCTGAGTACGCTGGAACAACCTGCTCTACTCGCTGGAGCCACCTGCTGGACACGCCAAATCACCTGATGGCATACGCCAGCACCACTCGGCAGACAAGCCAGAATCACCTGCAGGGTATGCCGGAACCACCTCTCAGACGTGCCAGAACCCCTTGTCGGACACTCCGGAATCACCTGTCAGGCATGCCGGAACCACCTCTCGAGCGTGCCAGAATGACGTGCCAGAGACACCGGATGCACCTGCCGAGCACGCCGGAACCTCCTCTCGACTCGCCGGAACCACCAGCCAGAGACGCCAAAATCCCCTGCCAGGTAGGCCAGAATCACATGGCGGACGCTCCGGAATCTCCCGCGGGAAGGTAGGAACCACCTCTCAAACATACTGGAAGCACGTGCCGGACATGCCGGCACCACGTACTGGACAGACCAGAAACACCTGCCGGACCTGCCTGAACCACCTGCTGAGCACACCGGAACAACTTGCTCGACTCGCTGGAGCCACCTGCTGGACACCCCAAAATCACCAGCCAGCTAGGCCAGAACCACTTGCCGTACACTCCGGAATCACCTGCTGGTTACACCAGAGCCACTTGGTGGACAATCCAGAATCACCTGCCGGACATGCCAGAACCACCTGTCACACATGCCGGAACCACGTGCCTGACACGCCGGAACCACCTCGCGGACAGACCGGAACCACCTACCAGACATGCCTGAACACCTGCCGAGCATGCCGGAACCACCTGCCGGACACGCCAAAATCACCTGCGGGCTAGGCCAGAACCACTTGTAGGACTCTCCTGGAGCACCTGCCGGGCATGCGGGAACCACCTCTCAGACGTGCCAGAACCACGTGCGGCACATGACGGAACCCATTACCGGACAGACCGGAACCACCTGCTGGACACGCCAGAATCACCTGCCAAGAACACCGGAACCACCTGAACAGCTCGCCAGAAACACCTGCCGGACATGCCAAAATCACCTGCCGGCTACACCAGAACCTCTTTGCCGGACACTCCGATCACCTGCCAGACATGATGCAACCAAATGTCAGACGTGCCAGAACCACGTGCCAGAGACACCGGATGCAACTGCCGAGCATGCCGGAACCTCCTGCTCAACTCGCTGTAACCACCTGCCGGGGACGCCAAAATCACCTGTCAGCTAGGCCAGAACCACGTGGCGGACTCTATGGAATCACCCGCCGGGCATGCCGGACCAGCTCTCAGACGTGCCAGAAGCACGTGCCGGACACGCCGGAACCACCTACTAGAGAGACCGGAACCACCTGCCAGACCCGCCTGAACCACCTGCTGAGTACGCTGGAACAACCTGCTCTACTCGCTGGAGCCACCTGCTGGACACGCCAAAATCACCTGATGGCTACGCCAGCACCACTCGGCAGACAAGCCAGAATCACCTGCAGGGTATGCCGGAACCACCTCTCAGACGTGCCAGAACCCCTTGTCGGACACTCCGGAATCACCTGTCAGGCATGCCGGAACCACCTCTCGAGCGTGCCAGAATGACGTGCCAGAGACACCGGATGCACCTGCCGAGCACGCCGGAACCTCCTCTTCGACTCGCCGGAACCACCAGCCAGAGACGCCAAAATCCCCTGCCAGGTAGGCCAGAATCACATGGCGGACGCTCCGGAATCTCCCGCCGGGAAGGTAGGAACCACCTCTCAAACATACTGGAAGCACGTGCCGGACATGCCGGCACCACGTACTGGACAGACCAGAAACACCTGCCGGACCTGCCTGAACCACCTGCTGAGCACACCGGAACAACTTGCTCGACTCGCTGGAGCCACCTGCTGGACACCCCAAAATCACCAGCCAGCTAGGCCAGAACCACTTGCCGTACACTCCGGAATCACCTGCTGGTTACACCAGAGCCACTTGGTGGACAATCCAGAATCACCTGCCGGACATGCCAGAACCACCTGTCACACATGCCGGAACCACGGCCTGACACGCCGGAACCACCTCGCGGACAGACCGGAACCACCTACCAGACATGCCTGAACCACCTGCCGAGCATGCCGGAACCACCTGCCGGACACGCCAAAATCACCTGCGGGCTAGGCCAGAACCACTTGTAGGACTCTCCTGGAGCACCTGCCGGGCATGCGGGAACCACCTCTCAGACGTGCCAGAACCACGTGCGGCACATGACGGAACCCATTACCGGACAGACCGGAACCACCTGCTGGACACGCCAGAATCACCTGCCAAGAACACCGGAACCACCTGAACAGCTCGCCAGAAACACCTGCCGGACATGCCAAATCACCTGCCGGCTACACCAGAACCTCTTGCCGGACACTCCGGAATCACCTGCCAGACATGATGCAACAAATGTCAGACGTGCCAGAACCACGTGCCAGAGACACCGGATGCAACTGCCGAGCATGCCGGAACCTCCTGCTCAACTCGCTGTAACCACCTGCCGGGGACGCCAAAATCACCTGTCAGCTAGGCCAGAACCACGTGGCGGACTCTATGGAATCACCCGCCGGGCATGCCGGAACCAGCTCTCAGACGTGCCAGAAGCACGTGCCGGACACGCCGGAACCACCTACTAGAGAGACCGGAACCACCTGCCAGACCCGCCTGAACCACCTGCTGAGTACGCTGGAACAACCTGCTCTACTCGCTGGAGCCACCTGCTGGACACGCCAAAATCACCTGATGGCTACGCCAGCACCACTCGGCAGACAAGCCAGAATCACCTGCAGGGTATGCCGGAACCACCTCTCAGACGTGCCAGAACCCCTTGTCGGACACTCCGGAATCACCTGTCAGGCATGCCGGAACCACCTCTCGAGCGTGCCAGAATGACGTGCCAGAGACACCGGATGCACCTGCCGAGCACGCCGGAACCTCCTCTTCGACTCGCCGGAACCACCAGCCAGAGACGCCAAAATCCCCTGCCAGGTAGGCCAGAATCACATGGCGGACGCTCCGGAATCTCCCGCCGGGAAGGTAGGAACCACCTCTCAAACATACTGGAAGCACGTGCCGGACATGCCGGCACCACGTACTGGACAGACCAGAAACACCTGCCGGACCTGCCTGAACCACCTGCTGAGCACACCGGAACAACTTGCTCGACTCGCTGGAGCCACCTGCTGGACACCCCAAAATCACCAGCCAGCTAGGCCAGAACCACTTGCCGTACACTCCGGAATCACCTGCTGGTTACACCAGAGCCACTTGGTGGACAATCCAGAATCACCTGCCGGACATGCCAGAACCACCTGTCACACATGCCGGAACCACGTGCCTGACACGCCGGAACCACCTCGCGGACAGACCGGAACCACCTACCAGACATGCCTGAACCACCTGCCGAGCATGCCGGAACCACCTGCCGGACACGCCAAAATCACCTGCGGGCTAGGCCAGAACCACTTGTAGGACTCTCCTGGAGCACCTGCCGGGCATGCGGGAACCACCTCTCAGACGTGCCAGAACCACGTGCGGCACATGACGGAACCCATTACCGGACAGACCGGAACCACCTGCTGGACACGCCAGAATCACCTGCCAAGAACACCGGAACCACCTGAACAGCTCGCCAGAAACACCTGCCGGACATGCCAAATCACCTGCCGGCTACACCAGAACCTCTTGCCGGACACTCCGGAATCACCTGCCAGACATGATGCAACCAAATGTCAGACGTGCCAGAACCACGTGCCAGAGACACCGGATGCAACTGCCGAGCATGCCGGAACCTCCTGCTCAACTCGCTGTAACCACCTGCCGGGGGACGCCAAAATCACCTGTCAGCTAGGCCAGAACCACGTGGCGGACTCTATGGAATCACCCGCCGGGCATGCCGGAACCAGCTCTCAGACGTGCCAGAAGCACGTGCCGGACACGCCGGAACCACCTACTAGAGAGACCGGAACCACCTGCCAGACCCGCCTGAACCACCTGCTGAGTACGCTGGAACAACCTGCTCTACTCGCTGGAGCCACCTGCTGGACACGCCAAAATCACCTGATGGCTACGCCAGCACCACTCGGCAGACAAGCCAGAATCACCTGCAGGGTATGCCGGAACCACCTCTCAGACGTGCCAGAACCCCTTGTCGGACACTCCGGAATCACCTGTCAGGCATGCCGGAACCACCTCTCGAGCGTGCCAGAATGACGTGCCAGAGACACCGGATGCACCTGCCGAGCACGCCGGAACCTCCTCTTCGACTCGCCGGAACCACCAGCCAGAGACGCCAAAATCCCCTGCCAGGTAGGCCAGAATCACATGGCGGACGCTCCGGAATCTCCCGCCGGGAAGGTAGGAACCACCTCTCAAACATACTGGAAGCACGTGCCGGACATGCCGGCACCACGTACTGGACAGACCAGAAACACCTGCCGGACCTGCCTGAACCACCTGCTGAGCACACCGGAACAACTTGCTCGACTCGCTGGAGCCACCTGCTGGACACCCCAAAATCACCAGCCAGCTAGGCCAGAACCACTTGCCGTACACTCCGGAATCACCTGCTGGTTACACCAGAGCCACTTGGTGGACAATCCAGAATCACCTGCCGGACATGCCAGAACCACCTGTCACACATGCCGGAACCACGTGCCTGACACGCCGGAACCACCTCGCGGACAGACCGGAACCACCTACCAGACATGCCTGAACCACCTGCCGAGCATGCCGGAACCACCTGCCGGACACGCCAAAATCACCTGCGGGCTAGGCCAGAACCACTTGTAGGACTCTCCTGGAGCACCTGCCGGGCATGCGGGAACCACCTCTCAGACGTGCCAGAACCACGTGCGGCACATGACGGAACCCATTACCGGACAGACCGGAACCACCTGCTGGACACGCCAGAATCACCTGCCAAGAACACCGGAACCACCTGAACAGCTCGCCAGAAACACCTGCCGGACATGCCAAAATCACCTGCCGGCTACACCAGAACCTCTTGCCGGACACTCCGGAATCACCTGCCAGACATGATGCAACCAAATGTCAGACGTGCCAGAACCACGTGCCAGAGACACCGGATGCAACTGCCGAGCATGCCGGAACCTCCTGCTCAACTCGCTGTAACCACCTGCCGGGGACGCCAAAATCACCTGTCAGCTAGGCCAGAACCACGTGGCGGACTCTATGGAATCACCCGCCGGGCATGCCGGAACCAGCTCTCAGACGTGCCAGAAGCACGTGCCGGACACGCCGGAACCACCTACTAGAGAGACCGGAACCACCTGCCAGACCCGCCTGAACCACCTGCTGAGTACGCTGGAACAACCTGCTCTACTCGCTGGAGCCACCTGCTGGACACGCCAAAATCACCTGATGGCTACGCCAGCACCACTCGGCAGACAAGCCAGAATCACCTGCAGGGTATGCCGGAACCACCTCTCAGACGTGCCAGAACCCCTTGTCGGACACTCCGGAATCACCTGTCAGGCATGCCGGAACCACCTCTCGAGCGTGCCAGAATGACGTGCCAGAGACACCGGATGCACCTGCCGAGCACGCCGGAACCTCCTCTTCGACTCGCCGGAACCACCAGCCAGAGACGCCAAAATCCCCTGCCAGGTAGGCCAGAATCACATGGCGGACGCTCCGGAATCTCCCGCCGGGAAGGTAGGAACCACCTCTCAAACATACTGGAAGCACGTGCCGGACATGCCGGCACCACGTACTGGACAGACCAGAAACACCTGCCGGACCTGCCTGAACCACCTGCTGAGCACACCGGAACAACTTGCTCGACTCGCTGGAGCCACCTGCTGGACACCCCAAAATCACCAGCCAGCTAGGCCAGAACCACTTGCCGTACACTCCGGAATCACCTGCTGGTTACACCAGAGCCACTTGGTGGACAATCCAGAATCACCTGCCGGACATGCCAGAACCACCTGTCACACATGCCGGAACCACGTGCCTGACACGCCGGAACCACCTCGCGGACAGACCGGAACCACCTACCAGACATGCCTGAACCACCTGCCGAGCATGCCGGAACCACCTGCCGGACACGCCAAAATCACCTGCGGGCTAGGCCAGAACCACTTGTAGGACTCTCCTGGAGCACCTGCCGGGCATGCGGGAACCACCTCTCAGACGTCCCAGAACCA
Source organism: Equus asinus (assembly GCF_041296235.1). Taxonomy (NCBI): domain Eukaryota; kingdom Metazoa; phylum Chordata; class Mammalia; order Perissodactyla; family Equidae; genus Equus; species Equus asinus. Next base: position 6,324 of record NW_027224860.1, read on the forward strand.
CGTGCGGCACATGACGGAACCCATTACCGGACAGACCGGAACCACCTGCTGGACACGCCAGAATCACCTGCCAAGAACACCGGAACCACCTGAACAGCTCGCCAGAAACACCTGCCGGACATGCCAAAATCACCTGCCGGCTACACCAGAACCTCTTGCCGGACACTCCGGAATCACCTGCCAGACATGATGCAACCAAATGTCAGACGTGCCAGAACCACGTGCCAGAGACACCGGATGCAACTGCCGAGCATGCCGGAACCTCCTGCTCAACTCGCTGTAACCACCTGCCGGGGACGCCAAAATCACCTGTCAGCTAGGCCAGAACCACGTGGCGGACTCTATGGAATCACCCGCCGGGCATGCCGGAACCAGCTCTCAGACGTGCCAGAAGCACGTGCCGGACACGCGGAACCACCTACTAGAGAGACCGGAACCACCTGCCAGACCCGCCTGAACACCTGCTGAGTACGCTGGAACAACCTGCTCTACTCGCTGGAGCCACCTGCTGGACACGCCAAAATCACCTGATGGCTACGCCCAGCACACTCGGCAGACAAGCCAGAATCACCTGCAGGGTATGCCGGAACCACCTCTCAGACGTGCCAGAACCCCTTGTCGGACACTCCGGAATCACCTGTCAGGCATGCCGGAACCACCTCTCGAGCGTGCCAGAATGACGTGCCAGAGACACCGGATGCACCTGCCGAGCACGCCGGAACCTCCTCTTCGACTCGCCGGAACCACCAGCCAGAGACGCCAAAATCCCCTGCCAGGTAGGCCAGAATCACATGGCGGACGCTCCGGAATCTCCCGCCCGGGAAGGTAGGAACCACCTCTCAAACATACTGGAAGCACGTGCCGGACATGCCGGCACCACGTACTGGACAGACCAGAAACACCTGCCGGACCTGCCTGAACCACCTGCTGAGCACACCGGAACAACTTGCTCGACTCGCTGGAGCCACCTGCTGGACACCCCAAAATCACCAGCAGCTAGGCCAGAACCACTTGCCGTACACTCCGGAATCACCTGCTGGTTACACCAGAGCCACTTGGTGGACAATCCAGAATCACCTGCCGGACATGCCAGAACCACCTGTCACACATGCCGGAACCACGTGCCTGACACGCCGGAACCACCTCGCGGACAGACCGGAACCACCTACCAGACATGCCTGAACCACCTGCCGAGCATGCCGGAACCACCTGCCGGACACGCCAAAATCACCTGCGGGCTAGGCCAGAACCACTTGTAGGACTCTCCTGGAGCACCTGCCGGGCATGCGGGAACCACCTCTCAGACGTGCCAGAACCACGTGCGGCACATGACGGAACCCATTACCGGACAGACCGGAACCACCTGCTGGACACGCCAGAATCACCTGCCAAGAACACCGGAACCACCTGAACAGCTCGCCAGAAACACCTGCCGGACATGCCAAAATCACCTGCCGGCTACACCAGAACCTCTTGCCGGACACTCCGAATCACCTGCCAGACATGATGCAACCAAATGTCAGACGTGCCAGAACCACGTGCCAGAGACACCGGATGCAACTGCCGAGCATGCCGGAACTCCTGCTCAACTCGCTGTAACCACCTGCCGGGGACGCCAAAATCACCTGTCAGCTAGGCCAGAACCACGTGGCGGACTCTATGGAATCACCCGCCGGGCATGCCGGAACCAGCTCTCAGACGTGCCAGAAGCACGTGCCGGACACGCCGGAACCACCTACTAGAGAGACCGGAACCACCTGCCAGACCCGCCTGAACCACCTGCTGAGTACGCTGGAACAACCTGCTCTACTCGCTGGAGCCACCTGCTGGACACGCCAAAATCACCTGATGGCTACGCCAGCACCACTCGGCAGACAAGCCAGAATCACCTGCAGGGTATGCCGGAACCACCTCTCAGACGTGCCAGAACCCCTTGTCGGACACTCCGGAATCACCTGTCAGGCATGCCGGAACCACCCTCTCGAACGTGCCAGAATGACGTGCCAGAGACACCGGATGCACCTGCCGAGCACGCCGGAACCTCCTCTTCGACTCGCCGGAACCACCAGCCAGAGACGCCAAAATCCCCTGCCAGGTAGGCCAGAATCACATGGCGGACGCTCCGGAATCTCCCGCCGGGAAGGTAGGAACCACCTCTCAAACATACTGGAAGCACGTGCCGGACATGCCGGCACCACGTACTGGACAGACCAGAAACACCTGCCGGACCTGCCTGAACCACCTGCTGAGCACACCGGAACAACTTGCTCGACTCGCTGGAGCCACCTGCTGGACACCCCAAAATCACCAGCCAGCTAGGCCAGAACCACTTGCCGTACACTCCGGAATCACCTGCTGGTTACACCAGAGCCACTTGGTGGACAATCCAGAATCACCTGCCGGACATGCCAGAACCACCTGTCACACATGCCGGAACCACGTGCCTGACACGCCGGAACCACCTCGCGGACAGACCGGAACCACCTACCAGACATGCCTGAACCACCTGCCGAGCATGCCGGAACCACCTGCCGGACACGCCAAAATCACCTGCGGGCTAGGCCCAGAACCACTTGTAGGACTCTCCTGGAGCACCTGCCGGGCATGCGGGAACCACCTCTCAGACGTGCCAGAACCACGTGCGGCACATGACGGAACCCATTACCGGACAGACCGGAACCACCTGCTGGACACGCCAGAATCACCTGCCAAGAACACCGGAACCACCTGAACAGCTCGCCAGAAACACCTGCCGGACATGCCAAAATCACCTGCCGGCTACACCAGAACCTCTTGCCGGACACTCCGGAATCACCTGCCAGACATGATGCAACCAAATGTCAGACGTGCCAGAACCACGTGCCAGAGACACCGGATGCAACTGCCGAGCATGCCGGAACCTCCTGCTCAACTCGCTGTAACCACCTGCCGGGGACGCCAAAATCACCTGTCAGCTAGGCCAGAACCACGTGGCGGACTATGGAATCACCCGCCGGGCATGCCGGAACCAGCTCTCAGACGTGCCAGAAGCACGTGCCGACACGCCGGAACCACCTACTAGAGAGACCGGAACCACCTGCCAGACCCGCCTGAACCACCTGCTGAGTACGCTGGAACAACCTGCTCTACTCGCTGGAGCCACCTGCTGGACACGCCAAAATCACCTGATGGCTACGCCAGCACCACTCGGCAGACAAGCCAGAATCACCTGCAGGGTTATGCCGGAACCACCTCTCAGACGTGCCAGAACCCCTTGTCGGACACTCCGGAATCACCTGTCAGGGCATGCCGGAACCACCTCTCGAGCGTGCCAGAATGACGTGCCAGAGACACCGGATCACCTGCCGAGCACGCCGGAACCTCCTCTTCGACTCGCCGGAACCACCAGCCAGAGACGCCAAAATCCCCTGCCAGGTAGGCCAGAATCACATGGCGGACGCTCCGGAATCTCCCGCCGGGAAGGTAGGAACCACCTCTCAAACATACTGGAAGCACGTGCCGGACATGCCGGCACCACGTACTGACAGACCAGAAACACCTGCCGGACCTGCCTGAACCACCTGCTGAGCACACCGGAACAACTTGCTCGACTCGCTGGAGCCACCTGCTGGACACCCCAAAATCACCAGCCAGCTAGGCCAGAACCACGTGCCGTACACTCCGGAATCACCTGCTGGTTACACCAGAGCCACTTGGTGGACAATCCAGAATCACCTGCCGGACATGCCAGAACCACCTGTCACACATGCCGGAACCACGTGCCTGACACGCCGGAACCACCTCGCGGACAGACCGGAACCACCTACCAGGACATGCCTGAACCACCTGTGCGAGCATGCCGGAACCACCTGCCGGACACGCCAAAATCACCTGCGGGCTAGGCCAGACCACTTGTAGGACTCTCCTGGAGCACCTGCCGGGCATGCGGGAACCACCTCTCAGACGTGCCAGAACCACGTGCGGCACATGACGGAACCCATTACCGGACAGACCGGAACCACCTGCTGGACACGCCAGAATCACCTGCCAGAACACCGAACCACCTGAACAGCTCGCCAGAAACACCTGCCGGACATGCCAAAATCACCTGCCGGCTACACCAGAACCTCTTGCCGGACACTCCGGAATCACCTGCCAGACATGATGCAACCAAATGTCAGACGTGCCAGAACCACGTGCCAGAGACACCGGATGCAACTGCCGAGCATGCCGGAACCTCCTGCTCAACTCGCTGTAACCACCTGCCGGGGACGCCAAAATCACCTGTCAGCTAGGCCAGAACCACGTGGCGGACTCTATGGAATCACCCGCCGGGCATGCCGGAACCAGCTCTCAGACGTGCCAGAAGCACGTGCCGGACACGCCGGAACCACCTACTAGAGAGACCGGAACCACCTGCCAGACCCGCCTGAACCACCTGCTGAGTACGCTGGAACAACCTGCTCTACGCGCTGGAGCCACCTGCTGGACACGCCAAAATCACCTGATGGCTACGCCAGCAACCACTCGGCAGACAAGCCAGAATCACCTGCAGGGTATGCCGAACCACCTCTCAGACGTGCCAGAACCCCTTGTCGGACACTCCGGAATCACCTGTCAGGCATGCCGGAACCACCTCTCGAACGTGCCAGAATGACGTGCCAGAGACACCGGATGCACCTGCCGAGCACGCCGGAACCTCCTCTTCGACTCGCCGGAACCACCAGCCAGAGACGCCAAAATCCCCTGCCAGGTAGGCCCGAATCACATGGCGGACGCTCCGGAATCTCCCGCCGGGAAGGTAGGAACCACCTCTCAAACATACTGGAAGCACGTGCCGGACATGCCGGCACCACGTACTGGACAGACCAGAAACACCTGCCGGACCTGCCTGAACCACCTGCTGAGCACACCGGAACAACTTGCTCGACTCGCTGGAGCCACCTGCTGGACACCCCAAAATCACCAGCCAGCTAGGCCAGAACCACTTGCCGTACACTCCGGAATCACCTGCTGGTTACACCAGAGCCACTTGGTGGACAATCCAGAATCACCTGCGGACATGCCAGAACCACCTGTCACACATGCCGGAACACGTGCCTGACACGCCGAACCACCTCGCGGACAGACCGAACCACCTACCAGACATGCCTGAACCACCTGCCGAGCATGCCGGAACCACCTGCCGGACACGCCAAATCACCTGCGGGCTAGGCCAGAACCACTTGTAGGACTCTCCTGGAGCACCTGCCGGGCATGCGGGAACCACCATCTCAGACGTGCCAGAACCACGTGCGCACATGACGGAACCCATTACCGGACAGACCGGAACCACCTGCTGGACACGCCAGAAGAATCACCTGCCAAGAACACCGGAACCACCTGAACAGCTCGCCAGAAACACCTGCCGGACATGCCAAAATCACCTGCCGGCTAC